>NC_053129.1:18494748-18662248 GCF_010015445.1 Perca fluviatilis
AGACTGGAAAAATGTTGCCTGGTCTGATGAGTCTCGATTTCTTTTCTTTTTTTTTAAGTTCTATTTATTGGTATTTAACAGACATTACACAACAAAAACATGTCCCACCCCAACCCACACCCTAACAACCTCTTGTAGTTACAAAAAGGGATAAGATAGTTAAAAAACCATTAAACAAATAGACAAACAGTATACAGTACACCATATCCAAAAGAAAGAAAAGGGAAGAAAGAAAAATCAAACATAAAAATAAAATGAGTAAATAAAAAGAAAGAAAAAGAAGAGCCACACCTAAAGTCATCATCCTGTCACAGATACAGACGACCGTACTGAACCAGCAGTGTATTTTCCAAGGTTGGTCATCCCAGTCTTTTATATCCTTCAAGTTATCAAAGTAACGTAAAAAAGGGCCCCATACCTCATAAAACTTGGACTTGCTTCCATGCAGAGTGTACTTAATTTTGATCAATTTTAAGTGATAAAATACATCTCTCAGCCATCTAGCATGACAAGGAGGTCTAGACCCCTTCCAGTTTAGAAGAATGAGGCGGCGGGCCAGAAGTGTTGTGAAAGCAACCACACTGTGAATGTCGGACGGCCAGTTTGCATTAACACCGAACAAGGCAACCATGGGATGCACATCCATAGTGATATTATATGCTTCACTTAGGGAACCAAATATTGCTTGCCAGAAAGCGAGGAAGGCGGGGCAAGCCCAGAACATATGAAACAACGTCGCTGGAGCCGTCCCGCACCTCTCACAAGTGGGATCGACGTTAGGATATATTCTCGCTAATTTAGTTTTACAAAGGTGGGAGCGATGAACTATTTTAAACTGAATGAGACCGTGTCTACAGCATGGGTATGATTTATGTACTTGTTTTAATATTGCTTCCCACATATCTTCAGAGAGAGGGCTGCCAAAGTCTTGTTCCCAAAGGGTTCTCAAATTATCCAAAGGTTGCCTGTCTGTGTGGTTTATTAAAGAATATATCTGAGAAATGGAGCCTTTCTGATTAGGATTCAAGGACAGAATTTGATCTAAGATGGTGGCGGGTGGTTTGTTGGGGAAGGGGGGATAGCCCTTCCTTACCAAGTCTCTGATCTGTAGGTAGCGAAAGAAGTTGGTGGAGGTCAGAGCAAATTTTTCTGATAACTGATTAAATGAGGCAAACACATCAATGTATAAGTCCTTAATGAGACAAATTCCATTTGAATGCCAAGCTCGGAAAGCCAGGGTAGGTTTAGCTGGAGTGAAGAGGTGGTTGGTTAAGATGGGTGCCATCAGGGATGGGCTCTGCAAGCCGAATTTATTCCAGAACTGGGACCATATTTCAACAGTTTGAAGAATTACTGGGTTGTCAGACTGCACACTGGATACGAGAGCGAGAGGAGAGGTGGCCAGAGAATTTACAGGGGCCATCTGAGACTCCAGACCTGAGCTGTAGGGTCAGAGTGACTCTGAACCCACTCAACAACCCTCTGAATGTTACTGGCCCAATAGTAATGGAGTAGGTTGGGTAGAGCCAAACTGCCGCAACGTTTGGGCCTTTGCATAACTGTTCTACAAGTGCGCGGTGGCTTACCGCACCAAATGAAGTTAGAAAAATGCCTATCCAGTTGAGAGAACACCCTCAGGGGGATACAAATAGGGATGTTCTGAAAAAAGTACAGGAATCGAGGCACAATATTCATTTTTATCAGATTAATACGACCGATCACAGACAGAGGCAGGCTGCGCCAACGTTCAAGATCCGATCTACATTTTTCAATTAGGGGGGCAAAATTGAGCCTAAATAATTGTTGGATAGAGCGTGAGACGGTAATGCCTAAATATCTAAAATGTGAACCAACTGTCCTGAAAGGGAATACGGAAGATGGAATGCTAAGAGCTGGGGAATTGATTGGGAAAAGTTCACTTTTTTCCAGGTTGAGTTTGTAGCCCGACAGTTTTCCAAATTGTCCCAGGATAGCTAGAATGGGGGGTATAGAGATATTGGGATTCGATAGAAATAGAAGAAGGTCGTCCACGTATAGCGATACTTTATGGGTAATACCCCCTCTGCGTATTCCTTCAAAAGCTGAGCACTGACAAAGAGAGATAGCCAGGACCTCAATAACAACGTTGACGAGTAGCGGGACAGTGGGCACCCCTGTCTAGTTCATGAGTCTCGATTTCTGTTGAGGAGAGGCAACTTTTCTTAGATGAGTATATTAAAATTCTAAATTGTTTAAAAGGACCATGATGATTTTGGCTCATTAGATCTCTTCACAGGTCTATATGTATTCAGACAGACCTTGATTGACATATCCCTTACTTGTCAGCTTTGTTTCACCTGTTACTCGGCATTCACACCAAGAAAAGTGATCCGGAAATTTTCTGCTGGGTGGTGCGGCGGTGATAGTGTCAATTAAACAACCCATTTGGACCCCCTGCAGTTTGCCTACAGAGCCACTAGGTCTGTAGATGATGCAGTCAACCTGGCCCTCCACTACATCCTCCGGCACCTGGACTCCACAGGAAACTACGCCAGGATCCTGTTTGTGGACTTCAGCTCTGCCTTTAACACCATCATCCCGGCTCTGCTCCAGGAGAAACTCTCCCTGCTTGGTGTTCCTGACTCCACCTGCAGGTGGATCACTGACTTCCTGTCTGACAGGAAGCAGCATGTGAAGCTGGGGAAAGACATCTCCGACTCACAGACCATCAGCACCGGATCCCCTCAGGGCTGTGTTCTTTCTCCTCTACTCTTCTCCCTGTACACCAACAGCTGCACTTCCAGTCACCAGTCTGTCAAGCTTCTGAAGTTCGCGGACGACACCTCCCTCATCAGACTCATCTCTGATGGTGACGAGTCCGCCTACAGGTCGGAGGCTGACCACCTGGTGATGTGGTGCAAACAAAACAACCTAGAGCTCAACGCTCTAAAGACAGTGGAGATGGTTGTGGACTTCAGGAAGAATTCAGCCCCACCTGCCCCTATCACACTCAGTGACTCCACAATGTTAATTGTGGAGTCTTTCCGCTTCCTGGGGACTACAATCTCCCAGGACATCAAGTGAACGTCAAGAAACCACAACAGAGGATGTACTTCCTGCGGCAGCTGAAGAAATTCAACCTGCCAATGACAATGATGGTGCACTTCTACACAGCCATCATTGAGTCCATCCTCCATCACCATCTAGTACGCTGCTGCCACTGCCAAGGACAAGGGCAGACTGCAGCGTGTCATTCGGTCAGCTGAGAAGGTGATTGGCTGCAATCTCCCACCGCTCCAGGACCTTTACGCCACCAGGACTCTGAAGATTGTGGCTGACCCCTCCCACCCCGGACACAAACTCTTTGAGCTACTCCCCTCTGGCAGGAGGCTGAGGTCCATCAGGACCAAAACCTCACGTCACAAGGACAGCTTTTTCCCCTCCGCCACTAGCCTTATTAACAAGGCCCGGAAACCACCCTGACTCTCTCCACACCCACCTCTGGCTCTACATGCCACTGTACTTAATCTGCTCTTTTTATCTTAATTGTTACTCTTATTTTATTACATCCTGTGTGTGTATATATACATTATATATTTATACTTATATTGTCTGTTCTGTTAACCTGTTTGTTTAACTTATTTAGATAATGTGTGACATGCACCTACAACACCAAAACAAATTCCTTGTATGTGTAAAAAATGTACTTGGCAATAAAGCTATTCTGATTCTGATGTTTCCTGTTTACTGTACGGGATTCTCACACTGCCTCAAACCATAGTTCAAAACACACTGACACTGACCGGTTACATAATTGGCCACTGCAGCCTGACGTGGGGTTGCGTTTCTCCAAAAGTTGAGTCGGTATCAACTTTTTGCTGCAGGCCCGCTGTGTTTTTTTGAGTGGCCCCCTGCGGCAACCCCGCCGTGGCCTAAATGCCCTACCCCCATTCAAAATGAATGGAAAGACTTGGGTTTTTGCCAGACGGACGACGCAGGCAGTGTGATCGCAGCCTTAGGGCAGTGCAGGTTACACCTTTAGCCTTCTGAATGGTTCATGGAGTCAGGTGACATCACATACTCCACCCACCTTCAACCAGAGCTGAGGAGTAATTAGTAGGGATGTAACGATGCATTGTGAATCGGTTAAAAATCAATTTAAATGTGTAAAGATTACAACTGGTTGAGATAAAAAATGAATCGCGATGCAGTTTTTAAACCGTACCTACCGTTGGCTAGTAACGTTAGCTGGCTTAAACGTGGTTACAATGCTGACAGCTAAACGGATTAAAGTGTGACTGTATTTCACTGGAAAGGATTCCAGCACCAGGACGTACAACAGTCTGCAGCTAAAGATACAGAGCAGACTAGCTGCACTTGAGACACCATGCTGCCGCTGTCGGATAAAACAGAAACAGGAGTGTTGCGTTTGGGTCCGGCTCCATAAGCCTGTTTTGCGTTCAATGTTATTGTAAAATATCCCTCTGCCATCTAGTGTTTCTTCTTTTTGTCGCTTGGTGTTGAGTTGGAGTTAATGTTGGCAGTTGCCTATAGTATTATTCTGTGATTGGTAATATTGTCCTTTTGGGTTTGTCATGACATTGCTCCTGACCAGAGTATCTGGTATGTGGTGGGATTTGTTTCTTTTTTATTTCAATAATTATCTTTGTATTGGATCCTAATGCCAAGGACATTATAAACTAAGAACAGGGACCTGATGACATTGACTACAACTGACTGTAGAAGTGTGTTGCATCATTTCATCACTCAGCAGACCAGAGTCCTTTTTAATAGCTTAATAAACGTGCATACTGTTTTGAGGACTAAATGTTAAAGACCTGTACATAACCAAAATGAGGACTGTTTTAAATCTGGGCTGCCAGCACTGCACTAACAGTACCCCTGTCCCGGTTCTACTAACATTCTGCAGGCCTGTTGAGCTTTTTTGGCTTTTGGTCTGGCTGATACCCATGCCTGCAACCACAATCTTGTCGTTGGGTCTCTTTGTCAATTAGGGCCCGAAATCATGTGGTGGAGAACGACTAACCATCTTATGTAAGATATGTTCTTCACAGATTAGAATAACTATCTACAAAACAAAGATTACACTCCAGAAAAGAAAGACATTGAAACTCCTTCTTGCCTTGGCTGTGAGCTTTGCCTTTGATCTTGGTAGAAGGACAAGGAGACGGTACCTTTACGCACCTGGTAGAGCTCAATCCGCTGTTCATTCCTCTTGGAACTTGAGTTTGGCACCCTCAGGGCTCGAAACTCTGCTCTGAAGAGGTTAGTTGAGTTCCTTTCCATGGCGGAGACGTTGAAGCGGAAAACCTTAGAGGTGATGCCTTTTGGGCAGTAGAGCAGATCGTCTTTAACAGAGAGAATAACATAAAAGTTTTGTAAGAGAACAGGCTTGGAAGTTCTTATCAAGGTCTGATGCAATACAAGCAGTTAATGCCGGAACACAGACCTCAAATGCTACACGACCTCTGGACAACATTATTACAGATACTTGCGTTAAGATTTCCTTCATATGAGTGTAACAATTTAATGAAAAGTTCTCAGGTAGGCCTTTATGACCGCAGCCATTTTGACTTTTTATAGTAGGAACATTTCCAGGTGTTACTGAGACCAATAACTATGGTTCTGTCATATTTAAGTGACCCAGTAAGCAGTGGCAGTGAGCCAGCATGAACAATACCACGACCCTGAAACCAACGCAGGTAAATGGAATTCAGCCATTTAGCTGCTTTGGTAAGAAGCCATAAAAAAATAATACATTTTTTTGGGAACAAGGTGTTATGTCTAAACACATGTCTGCAGTTGACGTTAGAAGTTGTGAAAGTTAATATGGCTGCAACTAATGATTGTTTACATTATCGATTAATCTGCCAATTATTTTCTCTATTAATCCACTAATCTGTCAGAAAGTAGTGACAAAACCCAAAATAATTTCATCAATTGCTCATTTTGTATGACCAACACTCCAACAAAAATATATTGTACTAAAGAACACAAATGAAAGCAGCAAATTCTTACAATTGAGAAACTGAAACTTGTGATTTTTAGGCATTTTTCCTTGAAATATTACTTAAATAACTAATTGGTTTTAAAAATAGTTTTTCTCTTGATTGAATAATTAATTGACAACTCGTTTCAGCTCTATATAATAACACTCACTGTTTTAGCCTGTCTCATTCAACAACACAATTTTGAAAAATACTCTTCTATTACAGGTTGGAAGAGGTGTTTCTTTGGATCCGCTCAATGCCAGAGTAATTTTAGTTGTGCACAAAAAAAGGTACAGTACTTTAACTGAGTTGGCAAGAAAATGTAATAATTTCATACTCTGGATGGCAATGCAATGGGTATTTTTTTCATTTTTTAAATATATTGTGTCAAAAATAAAGTGATACTTTAATATGAAAATAATGGCATGGATTTACTCTCTTTTTATATGCTAGAAGACTTATAAACCCATTCACTCCTAAAATATAATCTTGGGTTTGCTCACTCTTTAATGGCTGGCAGTAGGTTTATCAGCCCACAGTGAATGATTAGTGTGGTTGCCTGCTTTATCAAAATTCCTCACTGTTTCTCCAACACATTTTGTCTATATTTGGGGGAAATGAAAATGTTGTAATTGAAATAGCAATATTATTGAGCTTACTATGACTTAACCTTGCTGGTATCTGCGTATCAAAACCCTGCTATCCTCGGTCCCACTGACAACTTTTTGGACCCAAACCCCTTTCTGACCATGATGACTTCTCCACAACCTAACCTCAGTCATTGACATATGCCAGATTCTGTATGCGTACCATGCTATAAAAGGAAATCTTTCCGATGATCGCAGTCCAGCCTCTCAATGTAGTAATTTGCCAGTCTTCCAGCAGCTTTCTGCTTCATTTGCACCTGTCACGGATTTGTGTTGGTTCACAGAGCTGCCTCAGATCCACCAAAGGTCAACAGTTTACCTTAAAAAATCATCAAAAAGTGAATGTGTGTTTGCCCACATTAACTGAGGGAAATAAAGTGATGTCACTGGCTAAGAGTCAAAACTTTATTCCACAAAGCCATCTCCTGTTATACCACAAGGGGCAACACACGAAGGTGGCTGTGTCTTCATAAAAGTCGCTTCATTCACAGTCTACCTACAGTCTCACTGATGTTTAAGGAATAGTTCAACATTTTGGGAAATGCACTTATTTGCTTTTTTGCTGACAGTTAGATGAGAACATTGATATCACTCATGTCTGCACGGTAAATATGAAGCTCCAGCCATGAGCCAGTTAGCTTAACTTAGTGCAAAGACTGGGAGCAGCAAACAGCTAGCCTGGCTCTGTCCAAAGGTATAGAAACTGATATACCAGTGCTTGATGGGGACATTTAAATGTTTGTCGAAACATTTTGTTGCATTTGGCCAAAACGATGCTAAATGCACATAAATCTGTAACGAAAGAAAGTTCATTCCTATAGTGGAAACATCTGTCATCTCAAGTAGAGACCGTTACTGAAATGTCAATTTGGATTCTAAAAAATTATACTGCTTATTAGAGAAAAAGAATGACCACATCAGTTGTTTCAGCAAGTGATGTGCAAAATGATATGTTTAAGTGACCAACCTCTCTTGTGGCCATAGTTATTATGACTGGAGCAAAGGAGGAAGTAGTCTGACGGTGTTAATAAAGCGACAAGGTTTGTGTAGTGAGGAGGTCGGGGTGGATGGACGAGTCAACCAAACATCAGGAGACAGCTTGTTTGTTTCTGTTTCAAAAGACAAGCTCCCCTAACCATATTGGAGTAGTCATCTAAGCCAAATCACAATGTTCCCCAACCAAGTCATTATTTCAACCTAAACCATGATCTTTCCCTAAACCGAACCAAACTTTAACAATAGTGTTGTCGCATCGTAAATACATTACATATTTGTAACAATTATGTTGTCCTGCCGATAGGGGTGTCAGGTCAGAAAACACTTCAATATGTGACAAACTATGTATATTGTCTTGTTGACTTGTTGAAGAGAAATTCGACACATCTTCTGAAAAATACCGTAAAGGGGCTTTGGCTCTGTCCATTTCAGACACCACTAAATTGATTTAGACAAAAACGTGAAGAAATTATATATGAAGTGTGCATCATTTGTGGGAGAGCTGTTGATAAGAAGACTGAAAGCAGCACCAGACAAAACATGTATGTAAAATTGTATAATATACACCTGTTATTAAATACTGTAAAGTGAGGCTACAATAGAGATGAGCTTCCCATTCAAACTCATTTAAGTAAAACTTGTATATGCTTTGAGTTTTGATTTGGAAAGGTTAAACTTTTAAAACCTTATTTATTTCCTATGAAAGTGCAAACATGATAAAGAATACTTAGAAAGTCATAATGTCTGTATTATATCCACAATATATTGTGTTAATCTGCTGGTCTCTTTGTCATTTAACTGAAGAAAAGCAGCTCCAGCATATGAAAATCACATTAACCAGTCTCAGAGAGCAGGCTCAGTGTATGCATGTGGATATACAGGGTATTGACAAAATGCATATTTCCAAGTATGAGATCACGTTGGACACATTAAAATAACACTCTGCCATGCCAATACCACAGTTATAGGCTTGAGTAAAAAGTAAATATTGGAGAATATTATTAGCTTGTGCACATTAAGTATCTGAGAAGTAGTGACGTTAACTAGTGCACACACACGTACAGATGCTTACTGTACATCAATTCAGCACTTATGCTATTGACTTTCTGCCTTTTTGTTTTTCAGCTTTTCACATCTAACTAATCGGCATAAAGACCACATTACGGTAAAACAAACTATGATCTTAACCCAACTTTACATGCACACACAACAAAAAGTACTTGTATGTATATCCATTCTTGGCTCTGAATCCAGCAATGAAACCACCACACCAACTCAAGGCACCTACTGCCTGCCTGCTGTTTTTGTCAAAACTATTTTGTGAGATTCAAAACAGAACATTGCTGAGGGAAAATAGGTCTTTTGAGAAACACCTGTTGATTTCAAAGGGACTGTGATGCAATGGTCTTGGCTTTGCTTTGGACCATGAGGCCCTCTTTGGCTCTTACACACGCACAGCATTTATCCTATTCTACTTTCTCCGTAATCCAAACTCAGTCGGACCACATGCTGTATGAATCTCTCTCAAGTGCTGACACATGTCCCTCTCAGCACAGGTTTTCCATTTCCAGTTCATTATTTTTATTTCTATAGGAGGAAATAGTCGTGCCATATAGAGATTTAGCACAAATCGGAGAAATAAAAGTATGCCTAACAGGCCTTTTACTGATAATCTTAAGAAATATTTCACAAACAAAACAAAGCTCATTATTAACCGAGCAGCGAAATGTTACCTAGAGGCAATAAAATGACGGCACAGTGGAATCATTCACGTATAAGGGGATGGATGCCGTTTCAGTTTCACACTCAATTTAGCAAAGTTAAACCTGAGCAGTGCAGAAAGTGATCTCATTCTCAGGGGCCACCCGTATGGTTAATTCACTGGCCAAGACAGGAAGTGGGGTCACTTTAAGCTCCATCTCAATGGGGAGGTGGGTGGTAGTAATGTGTTCGAGGGCTTCATGGGACCCCACTCCTCCTGAACAGACTGACTCCAGGGGAGAGAGGGATGCCTCTATCCAGACTAACGGGGAGGTCCTTCCATCATCTAACTTTTCCTTTCCACCTCTGTTAACTTTCCCTACTCCTTTTCCTAAAGGCATCCCCATCGTCCTGGGCAGATGTCGCTCTCATTTGGGCCTGACTGAAAAGGAAGTGGGATCATCTGGGGGAAGGACAGAATCCACGGAGAAAAGAAAACAAGAGGAGGAAGAGTGGAGTCAGGAGTAGGAGGAGAGTGACTTTCCTGGAACATTGGTGCAGAGTTAAAACAGGTTGGTGAGCACGACAGTAACAAAGCACATCCTTCAAGTGTACAACAAGTTCACCTTTCAGTTTCACAAAACCTGTTTATGTTTTATTAAAAAGAATGTTGGTTCATAAATATTTATATGAAAGCTTCACTGTGCCGAATGATGTTTGTGCAGATATTGACACTAGCAGGCTGTTCTAACATGCATCTGAGTTTAAAATGTGTACCTACAAGATCATTATGTTACATCTCACAACTAGTTTGGAAGTCAATAGTGTGTGATGTGGAAACTTGAACCCTCTCAGGACACACACACACACACACACACACACACACACACACACACACACACACACACACACACACACACAGAATGGACTTTACATTGAAGTAAGAGACATATTGTGTCCAGCAGTTAAACATCATATATCAGACAGACATCTTTTATTATTTTATATTCAAAGCATAGTGTTTTGATATTGATATTTCTCAAATAGGGGGTCTTTAATGTGCAGCAGACCAAAAACTCAGTGATAAAGAGTTGCTTAACTACAAGCTATAAATACTACAGATCTTTATGAATGACATAGGAACCTAGCCAAAGTTTTAATATTGATGCGTCTGGCTGGCTCGGGCTTTAGGCGTACACTCTTCATTTGGTGCGTAATTACGCACGGACCTGTTAATTGCTGGCATTAAAACAAGAAAGTGATATATACTTAGCTACCTAAAGAATCGTAATACTTACTGCTCTCTGGCGGTCCGTAGACCATGTTGAATTTGTATATCTCTTTGGCATAGTACTCTGTCTCTGTGTTGTCCTGACCGCAACTTTGCTGCCGATCCCTCCTAAGTTCCTCCAGTAGCTCCTTGGTGCTGTTATACAATGCTTGGATTTGATAAGGGATTTTACTCGGTCCGAGAGATTGTGGAGGACTTGTTAGTCGGAGTTTGCTCAAAATCTGACCTCGTATCGCCTCGACCCTCTTCCTTTTCACATGGTCGATATCCACGGTGGCACAAGTTGACAGAGATGAGCTCAAAGTTGCGCAGTTGAGGAGGAGGACAAACAGTAAAGCCTTGCCCAAATGCATCTTTCTCTCTGCATTTGGTTCGCTCGGTAGTTGAAATGTGCAGATTCACAGGCGAGGACTGCCAAGGTCAGTGTCAAATCAAACTGATAAGCCCTGCTGATGTTTCCTTTAACTTCCTTGGGAACTAATGATGAAAAACTCCTTACTTAATTCGTTTTCTTGTGGCTGTCCCTTTTGTTATCAGCAGAAATCCAAATGTGTGTTCGCCCATTAGACATTAGTCAATTCAAAGTCCAGAACAACAGAAACTAATCCGCACAAGTAAAATGTATCCGGCACAAATATCTGTAGAAAAAAAACAGACTTTTCTTGCATTCTTGTGCTCAATCCGGTAGATTTAAGTCGTCCCACAACTCGGCATATTTCTCCTTTTTTCTGTCATCAAAATCTAGTGCTTTATTGTCTGTGCGGAGGCAGACCGCAGGCTGTCAGGTTAACGAGGTATATGCGACTTTGAGCGGTCGGTATGGCCTCATGTGTTTTATAGCACTGGTTTCTGACGTTTGATGGAGGAGGGACCGCAGGCAACCGGCCGGGAGAGCCCAAATCATAACAGCGCTCACTGCGATGCACCAGACATCCACTGTGACACGATACACATGTAAGATAGTCTAAATTGTTTTATTTTCTGAACACGTCAATCATAAGAGCAGTTAGGCTACATGAAGTTGGAAAGTTTTAGCCTTAATATTCTCGCCAGTTTTTTCTTTATTAAGGCATCTGAAGCGGAGTAAATATCTGGTCTTGTGGGTTCTTTGGTGTTAAAATATATATTTTTAATATCAATAGCGATGTTACAGAGATCTCAGTAGTTGATGTTTCTGGTTGTCTACCATACTGTAGCCTGGGTCGTGCACCCTCTAGTGGTCAAAGTGTGGTACTAGCAGTTATCTACTATCTGAGAGTATCTGAGTTGAAGAAATTCTCCTTTTCCTCTATTAAATTCCCCTCAGTCTTATAATATTGCATACTTATACACTTTTAAACTACATTGTGATATTAAGACGTGTATTCGCTTCTGAAACACAAAGGTTTAATGTTTGCTTTTAATTGCCCTCCCGGACTGATTCAAGGACAGTTATTTAAAGGCAAATGTAGACCAACACACACAACAGTCAAATCTAGGTCCTAGTCTAGGACTTACATTTTATACATTATTTCTCTGTTTAATTTTAATCTCAAAATAGTTTCTTAAACTTGCCTTGGACTAAAGATTTTAAAACCGGTATTTGTTTCTGTGGTAGCAACCCTAAACATGACAATAGCTGGGTTTATAGAGTTTACACATAAAAAAAAAATCCATAAAGATAATTTGTGATGATTCCCAGTTGGGTCCTTTGTCTGCTCTTTTGCTGGACTCCTACAAAGACCCACACAATACAGGACATGCTCTCAAATTACAGGCAACATGATTGCATTACTGTTCAAAAGAACCAAAGTTTATTCTCTGTCTGTGTAGATTTTCCCATGCCCTCTGCAAACCAACATCCACACAAAATTCATTTTCATGCACTGATGTCTGACGGTTTATTTGCAGGCCCTTTTAAGTTATTTCATCTTGTTTTATTTTGTTTGCCCTCCACAGTCTGTTTTATCTCTATTCATAGAGCATATTCACATTCTCAGACCTATTTTAGGTCAAAGCTCACTCAACCACTGGAGGCCCCGTACCCAAACATGGGCTTTGGTATGTCACTATGTTTCTTTTGCTCACCAGTTTGCATAGCAAGAACAATTTCGTAGAATGTCCAAACTTGGTAAATATTGAATCATATGCAGGTGCCTGTGTGCACTATATACAAACTTTCAAAAAATTATTTTGCTTGTTTGCAGGATTTTAAGATTAATATGAGGTTTATATTTACACATTTTGTTAGAACAAGGTAATTTCTTCCTCAACTCACTATGATACTTGAATGAAAATGAATCTTTCATACATGCTCATGCACCATCTGATACTCTCACTCTTGCTGTCTGTCATTTTCCTCTTTTATAGTCAGATGTCATCTTGGAAAAGTATGTATTAATATATTAATATTATACCATTTTAATTTACATTTTATGTTTTTCTATATCTGAACAGTGCATTATGTAAAGAGTAGTTTTGATTTACATTTTATTCTTTATTGAGCATTTGAGGAATATCAAGTTTCTTTTTCACTGTTTCATTGACAGTTGCATGAAAATACTATGTGCTGTTCAAACAGGTGAACCGTAGCTCGATGTTTAATGATCAAGCTCTTCCGTATCTGTTGTCTTTAATACTTTTGTCATAGGGACAGTATTGCTTTTCTGTGTTTGGACATTGGATTCCTGTAACGCTCCTCCTAGCTCTGGCTGATATGTCTTCATTCATAACTTTAGGTCAGTGATGTTTGTGCGATCCAAACCCTAAATGGGTGT
Source organism: Perca fluviatilis (assembly GCF_010015445.1). Lineage (NCBI taxonomy): Eukaryota > Metazoa > Chordata > Actinopteri > Perciformes > Percidae > Perca > Perca fluviatilis. The sequence continues at coordinate 18,508,130 of NC_053129.1, forward strand.
TTGGGCATTTTGAATGATCCAAGAATGAGCAGGGAACAAGGTGTCTTCATAGCCATTGTGAAACTATTTTAAGACAAGCACCCTGGTGCCTGGTATTCCTCTGCCACTTTCCCACAGACCTCTATGCCCACTTTTTTGCATTGCGTTATAGCTTATCTCAAAGATAAAGTGTGACACAACACAGTCATTTATTATTATTTTTTCGTTACCAAGGGTAACACTTTTGTCTTTTGTTTTGTCTCTTTGTTCTTCTTCGAGCAAATTTCCCAGTTTGTATGACACACCTCAGTGAATATACCATTTATTTAATGTGGCTTATTTACGTTTTTTAAAAGTTTAAAAAGAATTTAAGTTTACATTTCACTGTAAAGTGAACATTTGTTTGTTCTGATGTCAATAAAGAGGTCCCGTGTTCTGTATCGGTGTTGCTGCTGTTTGTCTCATCTTTTGTCAATTACTGTAATGTTGGCAGTTCTCCATTAAGCCAGCAGGTGATGCTGCATAACAAACAATGTCTGCTGTCTGTATCTGTATATTGACACAAGAGCAGAGAAACTCAACATTTTATATATTTTCAGAGAATCAAGTTATATAAAAATGTACACTCAGTGACCACTTTATAAGGGACACCTGTAAAATCTGATGCAACCCAATACAACAGCTCAACCATAATTTCTACCGTTACAAAGATAATTGTGTTCAGTTTTAAATGACACTGTCAGAGAAGTATTATTAATAACTGCTATTGAGGTTGTAGCTTGCAGTAGTATTGAACTGGACTGATAGATGTACCTAATAAAGTGACCAGGGAGTGTATATTTAATGCTTAAGGAAAGTGTCCTACATTCAAGAGTCCAAGAATTGTTCTAACTTTGTTAGTGGACTAAATTTTTCAATGCATCATACCTAAGGAGTTTTGTTTTGTGAAATGTCACATTTAGTTGGAATATTATTTATGCAAAATGAATTAGAAAATCTATATCTGAATTCATCATCATCATCATCATCATCAGTGTTGTACAGTACTCATCCTTCCGTTCTTCTCTGGTTTTATAAGAAATGTAAAACTAAAAGCAGAATTATACATTATCAACTACCAGCTGTACTTCTGGGTTGAGCATCTATTTCCATTTGACTTAACAAGTTTGTGTGGAGAGATTCTGTAATGGGTTGTGGGTCTTCATCAGGAGGCCGTACACCAGCCATCACATGGACTGGACTGGTGAACAGAAATTATGTCATCCTACACACACACACACACACACACACACACACACACACACACACACACACACACACACACACACACACACACACACACACACACACACACACACACACACACTATTCCAAACTGTCTGGGGATTCCTAGACATGATCCCAGCCATCGCCATCAAAGTTCACTTTTACTCCAAGCGTCCTCCAGTGATTACCTCACTGCTGGGTCAGGTTTTAGTGAGTCATTCTCCGGCAATCTCTCCGTCTCGCACAACACACAGGAGAGGAATGCAGCTACAGACCGGAGGATGAAAACAAAAACACATGCTGGTAGCAGTACAGAGGAATATGTCCTCTTTTTCCTGTGATGTAGGTTACGTTCCTGATGACTACTTGTCAGATTACCAACCGTAGTGCTTAACCTCTGCTAGCTGTGCAGTTATCGAGCGACTGTTGAGTTTGCAAAACAAACCGTTTGTTTTAAAGATTTTATCGTGATTCTGTAGAGTAGACAGAGTTCACCATCTGACCACATACACACAGCCAGACTGCTTAGGACTGGCTAGACTGAGTCAGACAAACCCCAAATACTAAGCAGCGTCCCGCCAAATTTCCCTACTATAGCACACTGACAAGCCAGCACAGTAAAGTCTGCTTAGTCTGGGGGTAACAAGCCTATGAGTCATACTTGGGGAGTCAGTTGGATAGGAATGCCAACAGGAGACCCCTAAACCCACACCAGCGGAGACAATGATGTGTATATGTCATGGCCATACAACTGAAATGACTCATTTGATTTGTCCACCATCTGTGTTAGTCATCGGCTTTCTTAATACATGTACATAGGAAAGGAATAACACGCCGGCTAGACGATGACTTAAGGTGAGATCACGTGGAGTCAGCAAAAGCTTGTCTGTCACTCTGTCGTTGTCGTGCTTGAGGTTTATGTCTTTATCTCTGAGTGTGGTTAAGTTTGAGGCAGTGGGGAACTTTTTGAATGTTGGTGTACTCACAGGTGTGCTCAGTTTGTGTTTCAGGCTAGAAATGCTGTTGACTGGGCAAGACTTGATTCTTCATACACTACTTGGGGTCCTTGTTGCAGCAAGACTCTTCTGACTTTTCTGAAATCCCCTTGAAGTCTGAATATCGTTACTGCCCATCTTTTGCTGCATGATGAAAACCAACCGTTTCAGACTACACTTAGAGATGACCACATCTAGCTTTTGTTCCTGTGGAGGTTTAATGTACTTATTGTATGTCACTATTGACAAAAGCATCTGCTAAAAGAATGTAAAGTAATGTAATTGCTTTTAAATGACATGTATTACCATTTTTGAAAATTCTAGGTGACAGAAGACCTTCAAAACCAGCTGAGAGAGGCACATCCCTGACATGGCTAACGTGTTGGCAAACGGGGTCTCACTTGCAGGAGGCATGGCAGGCCATCGACATCCCATTGGAGTCGTATTTCTGGCTACCTTATGCATGTAAGTCCAATATTCACTTTCGATTTACAACTGTTTTGGTTTTCACCTGCTCCTAAGGTAAGAATTAGGGTCTTAGCATGGTAGTTGTTTGACTTTCTTCACCAGCTAGATGCTAACTTTGTCTGTCTGCTCTTTGATGCTGCTTTAATCAGAGGTTGTTTGCTGAAAACAGGGTTAATGGGAGAAAGAAGACAATCATTATACAGTAAATGTGTTATCTGTAAAACAAAAATGATTTAAAATGAGCTAAAAAGTTCTGTAGAGCTACAACATAATTCTTATCACACCTTCAAATTACAGTCATTTATTAGATTTCAATATTTTAAAAAAAATTGATTAATGGGGTTTTAAAGACGTGCTGAAGTAAGACTTTTCACCCAAATATTTACATTTAATTTCTTTTCCACCTAAAAAAAAAAAAAATTCACCATTGTCATTTGTTCTTCTTGGCTTTTTGGCTGCCATGGTCGTAGCCTTGGTCTTTGGCAGGCTTCTGTGATGGCTTGCTCCCATAAGATGGCATATTGTGACGGGCTGATGTCACAGAGGTGAAGACTGTTCACTTTACATCTGGTTCTACAGGGGTGGTGATCTGCTGAGTAAAGGCCTTTTGGAAGGCAAAGGACAAGGTGTCATTGGGCCTCTGCATGAATATGAAATAGCGACGCTCATGATGTTGATTCACACTCCAGACAAATACTGCCAAAGCTAAGGCTAAACACACTTAGCATTTTTTTGATTAGCTCTCAGTGTGAGTAAGATGGCAGAAAGTTGCTGTGCTCAGTGGTGTTTGTTGTGATTACTAATGGCAGGGTTTGTGCAAATGATTGATGGCAAGAGGCTGTTAGCGATTCCAGTTATGATTCAGCTCAGTTGAATCGTGTTACCAAACCATGAGGCATTCTTTTTCAGTGACTTAACGTTTTTCATTTTCAGTTATGTTTTTATAGTGTTGGGCAAAAGTATACAGCTTTCAGTACCATATTTACTGTTGTAAGGCTGATCAGCTGTATTTAGGAAGGACAGAGAATAAGGAAGGAAAACAAAAGCCCAGTCCTTCTCTAGCTCATCCTCGTTCTTTGTATGGAATTTTAGAGAAAACCACATCAGGCCTTTTTCCATTTCCCTCCAACTTTAACCCTCCACAACCCCACCTCTCTATTCCCGTAAGTGCTGCAAGTTGGATAATGAGGAAATTGGCTTTTGGAATTGTGGCAGCATTGGCACGCGTGGCAAAGAAAGTGTCAAAATAACAGAAAACAAAAAGGAGCTTTACTGGAAACTGTCCAATAAAAAAATAAGCATTGGACAGTAGATATAGAAGGCCAGTGGTTAATGTCTGTTTTTTTGGTTTGGACGAGTACAATGATAGTGGCCACCTACTCTCTCTCTCTATAAGACACAGACATAATGCAGGTTTGTGCTCACACATACATTAGTAGCTTGCACACAAACACAATGGTAGTGTGCATGTATGCACTCACACATATACACACTCACAGCACTGGCCAGGTTAGCACTGGCCTCCTCATGCAGAGTCTAGACAGGAAGCTGGCCCATGCCAGATTAGGGATTTTCTCCCTCACACACACCCACACACGGTTACACTGCTGACAGTCATCTTCTTTCAATATGTCTGTGTATTGTGTGCTTGGATGTGTGTCAGAGGGAAAAAGAGAAAGAAAGGGAGGTAAAAACAGCGACTTGGTAACAGAGTCCTGTGTGTACGTAGATTTGTGTGTTTATGTGCTTGTCTGTCTTTGTTGAACAAGTCTTACAAAATAAAATAAAAACAACTCAGCCACAAAGAAACAGATTCCTTGTCAAAAGCTTTTTTTGTGACTCTATTACTCATTTTTCTTTGACTTTCCACCCGTTGAAATGATGAGTCTGAGGCCCAGTGTGAAAAGTTCAACTTGTCCTTCCCAGGTACAGGGGCGCACTGCATCCTGTAGTGCTTAGCTAAATTAAACCGAGCCCCTACTGTTCTCATCTGCTCACCTGTAGCCCCTGCCAGGCCCGGCCATGACCTTTGAACCCACACAGATGGGTCTGCATAATAAGACACGGGCACACACGGCTAAGTGCCATCTTGGACATGTTTGATGGGTAGCTGTATAGGACCAGGAAAGTCTGAATACAGTATGTATTGGAATGCTAATGTGTTGACCTTTTATGAGCAGGTGAGGGCTTGTGTGAACGTGTGCGTGTTTCTATATTTCTCTGTGTGGGTTTGTAAGTGTAAATAAATACAGATATTAATAGAAGTGTGTGCTTACTATACACAATCTTTGTCTCTCCGTGCGTTGTTGGCCTAAGGCCAATGGCCCCTGTGCCCTGTGTATGGCAGGCTGGGCTGTACTTTTCACTCTGTAACTGTATGAATATGCATGGCCTCCTGGCTTGTTACACATGGCAGTATAGCCATGGATTATAAAGAGCTTTCTTAAAAATGTAACATATAGCTGAAACGGTTGTTTTGACAAAAATCCACCTGGCCTCCAAAATGTGTTTAATTTGCAATTGTCACAGCAAGAAAACAATCATTGTTCTTTAAGTAATAGTTCAGTTTGGGTTGAATTTGACTGTTTTTCCTCAATATCTTTTTTATGACCTTGTTGCATGGTTTGAATGTATGTTAAACTATTGTTTTAAGTAGTAGAAGTTGCTGTTTGATCCCACAGACTTCTATTAATTAAAATGAGAAAATATACACAAACATGGAAAAAGTCTATAAAAATTGGTCCGACACAGTAAGAAAGTAAGAAACAAACTGCAACACTAAGAAACAAAAACTATAAATTTCCCTAAAGCCCTTCAGTCTGTCAATTCGGAAGATCCCTGTTGTGAAAAATAAGTAATATATTTTTTCGAGTCCACCTTCATTCCACCTCAGGACTTGAAATATTTGATGTTGACACAAAGCAATCCAAATACATTTTTTTTCCATTATAAGGTTTAAAGTGCTATTTTTAGAAGGTAGTCATCTCCAGCCAAGTCCTTCTGTTCGACACCTGAATATATGAGCATATTTACACCTTGTCTTAGAGAATATATGACATATGTGCACTGGTCACTGCTGCATTAACAGTATATTTCATCCCCTTCTTGGTTCCGTCTGTGAAATGGTCCTCTTCATTTCCCACATGAGTGGTTTTCTTATCATCCAGGCCCCCTCTCGCCTGCCCCAGGGGCTGAGTTAAAGTCGATAAAACACCCAAATATTCTGTTAAACATGGCCATGTGGCCGCTCCCTGCAATGCCTCCTGGGTAATTATGGTAATAACTCAGCCGTCAGAGGCGAGGCCAGAGGCCGGGATGACGAGGTCAGACTGGAGAGCCTGGGACGAGAGGAGTGGTAGTGGCGGAAGGGGGGCGGCGGGGTCAAGGTGAAGCGAGGCGGGGCTCTTGGGTTTCTATCCCATAAACCCTTGCTGTCACATCAGAGGCCGCTGGATGTATGTGGACATTCCCTCTAATCTGTCCTCCACAACAATCAAGATGCTGATGAGGGATGATGACAAGTGTTTGAGTAGCTGGGTTGTTTGTGCGGCCTTGACGGACAGACGCCTGGTCGGCTGGTCGGTATGAAGGTCAAAATGTGTCTCTGTTTGGGCTGTTGAAATTAGAGATTGCTAATTGTTGTGAGCCATTTTACTGCAATGGCAAATGTTGATGTGATTTTGAAAAGCAGATTGGTCAGTCCACGGTATCATTGTGTATTTATATTTTCTTTGAGACGGTCAGAAAATCGAGAAAGGCACAGGACAAAATGTTCTGGTGGAATCTGATCCATTATGGGTACATGTGGTTCCAGAGACGGAGGTGTACACCATCACTTTCAGAAATTAAAATCGACTTCTTTGTATTCTCTGTATTGTCTGACCGCCTGCACTCTGACAACAGTCTCTTCTATGATGAATAACTGAGAAAGAAACGGAACGACTCAACTTTTGGACATTTGTGCAGAAGATTGATTTGTGCCAATAGATTCATCTGTACTTTATATGCAGCTTTTATACGGACACTGATCTGTTCAACATTATTGAAGTGAAGGTTAATACAGAGGTAATGCAGTGCACTTCTAAATTGGTATTTCTGATAAAGATTTCTCAGTCAATGTACACATCAAATTACAGCTAAATACTATTACAGTAGTTACGGTATGTCACTGCACTGATTCCATTTTAGGAGCATTTGAAGTCAATTTATCTGAAATATTTGAATTATTTTGAAAGGTAGAAGGATTAGTCATAGAAACAGTATTACAGAGTAAAAGCACACAGTGACTCACTCACTGTGTTTTGTGTGTATTTCGGTGTGTGTATGCTTGCATGTGTGGCCTGAGCCTTTCTTGCATGACCTATATTTAGACTCAAAGTTATGCTAGATGAACAATGACAGAAACACAATATTCCCTCCATATTCTGTCCAAATTCTGGTTAGGGGGGAGACCACAGGAAAATGTTACCATTCAATCAACATTTTGGCTTCTTCAGCATTTCCTTGAACTTTAAATTTTCCCTCCTTGTGCTACTCCTTCATCACCCAAGCCAAGGCTTTGTCTAGGTCATTTCAGTCTCTTTGCATAGAAATATCCTCTCCTAAAGTATAAATTTGATAGGAAGTGGAGTGAAGTGACAAGTGTAATAATTTCCAGTGACACACATCTCCATTCAGACCCAAGTTTAATGTAAAAGTGATCAGCGCCAGGGCTATTATCACAGGCATCCAGATGTCAGGGAAAATGAGAAAGCTGCATTCAGGGAAAGTGTGAGTAAAAATCTAACACCACATTGCAATAAATTACCCCATAACGCACCAGGAAGCTCTCCACTTAAGTTATTTTGAGGCCTAACCATTATTAGTATTGATAGATATGGTCTCAGTCTTCATTTTGCTCCATAGATTATAATTATAATGTATTTCTTTCTGATTTTTAAGTATGAGCAAGTGCCAAGCCTTAAATATCTCCCCATCCGTTTATTCCTGCCCTGCAGTATTGAACCCTTATTCCTGCTTACATAGTTACATATTGTAGTTTATTCACTACCATCCACCCTGCAGTTCATTGAGACCCCTGACCTGCAAACAACTATAAATATTTATTTGCATCAACTTGTCTAAAAATAACTGTATTACAATAGAGTGTCCTGGAAGAGGTCCAGGAGAGCTGTGCAGCGAGCAGTAGTCAGCATTCAGAGTCCGGCCTCCTTGTCCAGAGAGAGATAGGGCAGTGTCAAGAGGCAGACATATTGATAGCTTTGTGGTCAACAGGAAAAAAAGTCACTTAGCGAGGGATCCTTTGGGTCCAAGGATGTATTTTTGGAATACGCAGACGGAAACAAGGAGCAGTTTGGAGTGATGCACAGTGGCTCTCCAGTGACATCTGTAAACACTATCCCCGACTTTTACAACATCACAGTGCTGCAATTCAATTGACAGCAGTGATTCCAACTTTAAAAATATTATAAGGCATGTACCAGTCCAAATGTGGACAAAATAGACTCAAGACATCCTCATATTAATAATACTGGCAGTTCAACAGTAGTGGCTTAAAAGAAGAACAAGGTTTTTTTAGGATCCACAACTTAGTAGCAAGTGTAAACCTTAAAGCTATAGTGCATAGTTTCTGCTGCCATCATGAGGAATTCTAAGTAATGACAACAACACTGTTGGCCCCTCCACCTGCTACAAGCCTACCATGACGCCCCCCCGCCCACCTCCTCCACGCAGTTGCTAGTAGCCAAGGAGGACACGGATGATTAAAAAAACATGATGGACTGGAGCTGATAGTCTTAATTAGCTTTGAAGCAACTCATGGTTGGCTTGAATGTAACGGACGTTCATTAATATCAAAAAGTTATGCACTAAAGCTTTAAGTTGACATTGGTTTCAGCTATCATCGACTCATCTTGTAGAGAAAGCAATCCACTGTCCTCTTTACAAAAGTAAACTTGATAAAAAACAAAAATATTCCAATAGAAAATGCCACCTTTTTACTAATTGATATATTCCATATGTCTACAACACGTTCCACAACAGGGTCATTAAACTATGCAGCCCACTCTATACTGTACCTGCAAGCAACTAAAAGTGTTTATTAAATGTTTTAAACTTGCCTCAAAGGGGCATGCATGTATTTTATTAACAGTAAAATACACAATTAAAATATAATTGTACTTTCTGAGAATAAACCTGTTTTAAAGTTGATATATGAATAGAAACATTTATGGTGAAAATATCAACATAGGAATAACTGTAAAATATGAATTTAGCTCCTTCAGATTTGATGGCACAGGTCACATATGATGTGCAACGCTGGATACATTGTGAAGAGTTGTATGATCCCAGAGCAACAGCTAGACTGAAGCACGCTGGGCTCAGAGACAAACAGATTCAAACTCAGCTCTGTGGTGGATAATTCTATTGTCTTCGTATTGTCTTCATTCTTTGTGCCAACGCTGTATGCCAGTCAATATCAAACTGTCTGCCAGTCTGGCTCAGTGTGAGACACAAGTCTCACTCCGCAACTTGTGCCTCTCCTCCCCTATCCCTCCTTCACCCCCAGAATGCAATAAATGTCCGGCTATCATTTATTTTAATTCACTCCCCTCTTGCACAGATGAAATGGATTCGTAACCTTGTAGGACAAGGACGTGCATGCCGTCTGCCGTCAGTTGCTGAGTTATTCTCTATTCTTCTAGCATAGAGAGTGAGAGAGAAAGAGGCCCAATGATGAAGAGAAATAGTCTGGCATGCAAATTGCCAGCTGCCATGTCCAATGAGGAGGCCTGGTGGAGATTGTCACCGTAGAAACTCTGGACAGGGTTAACGAGGCTGAGGGAGAGACCGAGCTTAAAAAGACAGCAGCAGTGGTGGAGCACGGGAGGGAAAATAGTCTGAAAAAACTCAGTGTGATTTATTTGCCAAATCAAGGCACGATGAGTGGATTATGGCTAGCCTAATGAGAAAGAGTGTTTAGGGGATAGCTAATTGGACGTGACCAAGGAGGAGAATGCTAAGAGCAGGCCATGGGGATTGGGTGGCGTATGTCATTCACCTGACAGTAGTTTAACTCACAGTGTGGAAGTGAAACAGCAAAGTGAGCAGTGGGAGAGAAGAGTGCAGGTGTGTAGGCTTATTTCCATTATCGACTGATCTGTGGATTTCTTTCTCAATTATTCGATGTTTGAAATATTAAATAATTGAAATAATGACCAAAAGCCACAGTAACGTCTTTAATTTGCTTGTTTTGTCTGGTTAACTTGAAGATGATTAAATAATAGGTATTTATAACAAAGAAAAATAAAATCATCACATCTGAGACTGGAACCTTGGAATGTTGCCTACTGATTTTGTGTTGATCGACGAATCAATTCATCGACTTACAGTATCGTTGCAGCTCGACAGGTGTGTTGACACAATTTCCAGACAACCCCCGTTTGAGCAGGTCAGACATGGCACCATGTTTAGCCCTCCTGTACAATGTTCTTTGTATGGTGTGTGTATTGTATGACTTATTGAATAAACAGCTGAGAAGCAGCAATTGCTTGTGTTCTCTCCTGGAGAATTGAGTGCATTTTGGATATTCAGATGAGAGACTGAAACTTTAGCAATAATCATATTTCTGATTTTGGATTGTTCTGAATTATTTTTTCTGGGATTAAGATAAAACGGATGTCAAGCAAATCTGTAAAGAACTCTCCTCTCTTTCAAGTAATTAAATGCCTCTGATTCCTCTGTTGGGTCCTGAGTTGACATCACAGACTGTACAAGACATACAGCAACCTTGCAACGCCCACTAGAGGGTAGTATTTAACTACAGGCAGCATTTCATATTTATTCATGCTTTCTGACTCCTATGTATGCTGTATTCATGGCTTGCATGTCTAACTTTCTGATTTTGTTTGTTTTATTTTTTGTCTTCACAAGGTCACTTAAAGCATTTCCACCTGGATTTAAAAACACATGATTTGTTGAGTCTAAATGATTTGATAAACAGAAGAACCTCAACTTTTTTTTTTCTTTTCACTCATCGCTAATGTTTTGAGCTTAGTGCAAAAATTATGTCCAATACACAAGGAAATTATTTATTGTATTCCTCAAACCACCACCTGCTGAGGGATGTGGATATTTTCTTGTCATAATTTTGGATTCTTGTTTTTCTTTTAATCATTTTGATACGTTCCATAACATAAAGTCACGTTTTTTGTTTACTCTCCTACTTAAACTTTCCAAATTGAAAATGTGGTACTGAATTTCAGTAGATTGCTGCCATTTCACATTAACTGCATGGTTTTGGAAAGATTTATTTCATTAGGAGCAATTTATTTCAGTATTTTAAGAAGCATGATACAACAATTTGTGTCACCACCTGCTGCTGTTTTTAGGACATGATGATGTGGTTACCTTTTTGAAAAGATGCAATTACAAATATTCTCCCTGTTTTTTTTAGATTAGTATTTTGTACGAAATAGTACATGCATTATAGACTTTATTTCTGTCTTCTTACACCTTAATTGCAAAAGAGCCTTTTATAATTTTTTTCAACATTTAATTTCCACATATAAGGTTTATTAAATCGACCGCTCATTGCTCGACATTTAAAGGCACTAGTTTCTTTTCTATTGTTGAATGCAGATCCTCTTAGTGATGACATTTCCTTTGTGTGTCCACTGAAGTCCTTGGAAATGTTTGTGTTGCATCCATTTGATCGCCACAGCATGTTTCTCATTTCATGAGTGCAGCGGCATGCACATTTGAAATGGGTTAGGACACAAATGGGATTAATGCTTGCAAGACATCTCCTAAAGCGTTTCCACCTGTAATGTTGTTTGCAGATGCACTAAATGAGATGTCTTAGCGGGAGCAAACGTCTCTGTATGCAGAGCTAACGGTGGGAGGCCTGCACCAGGCTGCACTGTGACCCGACTGATGCAGCTCCTACTTTCTGGCTCCAATTTCGACAGGACGTAGCATATAGGGAAAGAGACAACATGGGAAATGTGATTACACGGTTGCCTAATGTAAGGGAATCTCATTTGTTTTGTCGGCCGTTTGATTGTTCCTTTCTGCGCTGGCAAATTCAGGAAAATACGATGCAGATCTGGATGAGGGTGAGCAGTCGCTGTTACCACCCAATCTGAGGAAGAGTGTTTTGACTTTGAAAACCTCAAACTTATGTTGCTGTCAGACACGGGGGAAAAGAGATTTTAAATAAAGCTTCTGTAGGTTTATACAGGACTCTTTCTTGACACACCGACATATACAGTAAACATACACATTTGTCTGAAACAATGGCAAGTCAAGGATTCTTCTTGATAAATGCACCATCATGCTCTAAACATAACTGTAAAAATAACTGGTCTTAGAGGGCGTAGACTGTGGTCACAATGCAGGATTGTGACGTAAGATGTCTATTAAAGGAAAAGACTTTCCTAACCAAGATGAATGAGTGATATCGAGCTCTGGCATGACAAACGAGGGCTGAAGTGTCGCAAGTGTTTTATGACGGTCCCTAGGGTCCTTATCTCCCGTAACCCCTGACCCCTCGACCTTTTTAAACCACAAGGGTGATTACAAGTAGCCGGCCAATGGAATAACTGCTATACTACTATTTCACAAAACCTCTCACTGTGGAGGAGACAGTTCTACTTCATTCACGCAGAATTACAGTATTTGTTTCATTGGTCCATTGACCTGAAAGGAAAATAAAAATAGCACAAGACAAACTAGTGCATCATATTGAAATGCATAATATAATCCATGACATACATGAACAGTTTGCAGATAATAAAAAGACAACTTGGTCATTATCTGTAGAACTCCTCCTCAAATGTTTCAACATAACTGGACCTGATTTCTAATATCAGTGGGCCTGAGGTGTTTATGCGTTCAGCAGCAGAGTAGCATGCATCGCATACTGTCTACTGCCGTCCTAAGCGGTCCGCAGAGCGATGAGCAAAGGGTTTCACTCACTGCTCATCTGCCACACCTGTCATGTAACAGACTATGATATCTTTTCCCCATGGGACGCACAACTGTGTGACACTGGCGTTTTTCACCGTAGGCTCTGACAACAACAGCAGCACTGACCGTTAAAACCCCAGGGCAGGTAGTAGTTTATCGAACACCATTGAGGTGAAAGAGCAACTGAGTAAAGTAGAGCTGAGTTGAGTAGATTTTTCCAGCCTTTGGGTTATAATTTTAGGATAAATTTAAGAGCTATATACAGGTATGCGTGACCTAATTGCCAAAACCGTAAAGGAGATGAATAAGTTAAGTTTACTTTTGCCGGGCTGCGGCATTTGATTACTTGTTTGTTTACTGACAGGAGGAATTTTGGGCGAGGACAGGTAATTGATGAACACGTGTGCTGTTCCCGCGGATGCAAGTGTGACTGGCTACTGGAGATGTACATCATTTTTCGTAACATTGCATTCTAAGATTAGTGCAGGGTCCCAGGGGTCTCACTCGTCACTCCATTTCCTAAATTGACAGCTGGAGAAACTCTATTCCACCGGACGTGATAAACGACACGGGGCGTCGGAGGAGTGCGTCGCAGAAGAGAGAAAGGAGTGATAAATGGGGGAGGTTGGGAGGAATCAGGGCAGATGAAAGTTGTGTGGCACTGAGATATGACTGACAGCTCATTATGAAAAATCCGAGAAGGGAGTCTAACTTGTTCAGCCAAACCGTTTTCTGTATTTTCCTTTTTACCAATCTCAAATACACTCAATATAGACACAGATCTCCACTATTATTGAGGGTTGTAATTGTCTGTGACTGTGTTGAGAGTGAGATAATTTCTAATTCAATAATTAACACATATAAGTTGATTCAAGACAATAACACAATAAGAAATGCAAATCATTTCAAACAGGCTGCATATACTCACTCATACTGGATTCAATGGGTCTGATGAAGCTTTTCCTCATTTATGTACAGAATGTGTCTGGTTTTCATCTGCTATTTATAAAAGCAACAGCACATTTGTTTCATCATGGAGACACTATACTTTTTGAAAAACGTTTTGGCTCAACTTGTTACTTGTCTACTACAAATATTTAGGTAATATATTTTAAATTTGTTGATGGATATCAAACAGCTCCCAAAATGTACTCCTTATTTTAGTTGTAGAAGAGTAGATTGAACTGTTGTAGGTGGCACAGTTTTGTAATGTCATCTGTAATAGATGTACTTTGGTTTTGGGTTTGTTTCAATACCAAGAGCAACTTCACCTTGTGAAGCTGGACGTTGCCACCTTTGTCAGATGCTTTTTTAAGTTCTAGTTTTGATCACAGGCACCTTTGCACTGGACATATGTTACTATTTTGGCATGAACACCATCATTTTTGTTCTTTTTTGTTGTTGTTGTTATTCTCTACAGTATAACCTTTGTCATTTACATTTATAGCGTACACAAAGCTGTAAGTCACCCATCAGGACATTAGAAAGCTCAAGGAAACCCTGGAGATTGCCACTTGGCATTGCTTTATTGGGTATTTTCCCTCAGTAGTCGTACTAGCTTCTTGCAACCTCACTCAATTTAGTTGTTTTAGCCCCCTATGGCCGTGTTGCTGATTTTGAATAAGTGCTCAGGGCACCAGGGGTCAGCTGCAATTTCAGCCGTAGCTAAACTGGTCTATTCTAATGTGAGATCTGAGGTGACTTTGACTTTTGATTAATGACAGTTCTCCAAAGGACATATCACCAGGAAAACTTTCCACAGCATAAAAATCACTTCCAGTAAAAGTAGAAAACATCTATATCTTTATGCATACAGAATTTGGCACTGACTGACTGCATTCAATGTGAAATAATACCCAGGTGTCGTTACAGGAGGCAAACACTGAAAGTGTTTGTTATTAAAATATTTGTACTTCTTGGGCCCCAAAGGCCCACTATGCCTTTTCTCACTTATGCATATTTCCATTATAGTGACATCAAGCAAACAGAGAAATGCTGCTGCTGCCTCTCTCCTGTTCTCTCTCCTTTTCTCTTGAGTGTTTCTCTCACAGGCTGTGAAAACAGCAGCCCCAGGGAGTATTCATATCCCATGAGCCCTTGGGGCAGAAGGCCCGAGGACACGCCATGGGGATGTATTGAGGGGTGTTGTGGGGGAGAGGAGAGCTGCACATCTCAATATGAATACTATAGATACATGTAAAGCAGATAGCAGTTGAATAGTTTTGGTCCATTTGGGATTTTAGCAAAGAGATTTAGAGATAATGAGAAAATGCAGCTAGTATAAATACTGGGACCACAAACGGACGAGCTACTGTTAGAGTTTGACTAATGCAGACAAATTTGAAAATGCTGTTTACATGTCAATGGCTTTTTCCACCACTAGCATTGTAAGTGTTTATTCTAACACTTGCTCTCTACACTGAAAACAGGGCCAAAACAATAGATTATTTTAATGATGGTTGGCAAACCACGCTGCTACCACCATTTTTGGAAATGAGTAGATTTGAATAGACACATTTCATTTTTGGTAGGTGTCATAATTACCATGCGGTGAGCAGTTTGAACACATTTATAAATGCCAACCCTTCCTATGACAAAGCTTTATAGGTCACGGAAAATCAAAAGATCAACTGAAAAAGTTTAGATTTGTTTGCACTAAAATTGTATCTGTGTGTGCCATATTCACTTCAATAAATTGCTTTTAAAATTAATTTATGAAATCAAAGTCTTGATCTCATGAATTGCTTTAAAAAGGTCATATAAAAATAAAGAGATAATTACTATTACTTTAAAAAAAAAAAAAAATTGTATATATATATTGTAACTGTCAGGCTATACAGACGATACAGTAGTTTTTACCAGAGTAGTTCTATTGCTAGTTCAAAAGGAAAACACTTAATCTCAGGGACGTTTCAATCAAAATATGAAGCAGTTTTACCAGAAGTAAGACTGTTGGATTGTGGGACAAAGGTCTCTGTGTCTGTACTCTCCTGTATGATCTTATTATCTGTCAGCCAATTTAACAGAGAGGCCTTTGGGGAGTGACAATGAGGATGTAGGGGAGGAGGAGGGGACGCCCTCATACACACACAAACACACACACACACACACACACACCTCTGCTCTAATTCACACTGACCTCTGCGGCCTCTCCACAATGCACGTTTTCGTATTTGATAGAAAAATCGATAGCCTTGCTGGCAGACAACAAACTCCATGAAGAATTAAAACAAGGAAAGTGTTGATAGCGGTCAATCATTTTTCTGTCCACTAACACTACACTTACTGATGCAGCGATGGATACATGCCGTTTGCCTTTTAGAAACGCACTGTCATTGGCAGTTCAGCTTGCCGAGATGCTTCCTTTCACACGATGGGTATCGAATGAGGTAGAAAAAAAGGATAAAATATAGTACTCTACTGGCAACGGTATTACTTTAAGGGTACTGTATTGGTACTGGTATCGTAATATTTTAAACGATAACCAGCCCTACTTATTTTGTTTTGTAGAGTTTAATCAAAATTACATTTGTAAAAATGTGCTTCATGAATTATAGCCCGACAGATGCTATAAATATAAATTCACAAAAATCGAATATCAGCTGATACACTTTACACTACTGTGTAAAAATTCACTTGTCAGTGCTCTCTGGTGGACAAACTATGTAAGGGATACGGTTAAATTACCTTAATTTACCTAACATTTCTGTTCTGGAGTTTCTTGTTACTTATCAACCAGCATATACACCAATACAGATATCTCCGATAAGCTAATATCAGCTGATATATTAGCCTGGTTGATTTATCGGTCTAGCTCTACTATGAATTAAGCTATTGTTAAATGTCCAATATGTAATATATTTACTGTTTTAAATCAAAAAATGACCACAATATGTCACAGATATTAAGGAAACATGCTTAGTTGAAATACCATCTTCTCTGACCACAATGCTAAAGCCTATATTTCCATTCCGGGACAGAAGGTCTGTTTTTGTTTTGGCCTGTGTGTTGTCAACTGGCCATTTTGACACCTGGGTTGCCAGACATGAAACGTAAACACGCAAAAACAACGTGCTGCAGCCATGGTAGAAGCAACTGAATTTACAGAGATAGATTCATTCTACGCAACCTAAAAAAAACCAGCCATCTTTCTAAACATTTGCATGAGCAGAGACGTTGTAAAACACGGGTAAATATTGGAGATGCATTTAAAACATGGGGACAGCTTAGACGCCGAGTTGGCTAATTTCCTCATGAACAGGTAAGCATTGAGCTTTAGGCTAATTTATCACAGCTAACATTACAAGAAGGGATGGGCATTTTCAGTCATTTCAACATTCAGGTACTCACATAAAATGATATAGAGTACTCAAGTTATAACAGCCTGGTTGATTTATCGATCTGGCTCGACTATGAATGGAGCTATTACCCAACTCAGTCATTCCAAATCAACAAACTTAAGCTTCGATTACAGTCAGTGTTAATAATAATAAATATATTTTATATATTTTATAAAGGAAATTATTATGTTTGCCATGTATGGACTTTATACAATGTTAGATAGCATTAACTGCAGTAACAGTTATTTGTCCAAATGTGGCCAGTGGTCCAAGGTCAAGCAGTGTAGACCAGCCCCTCTCCTGCCAGTCTTGAGGCCGTTCTGAACAGATGTTGGCACAGCCAGCTGGACATGGTGACCTTGACTAAATCTCAAAGGGGTCTTCTTTGGCAGCATGGGCACCCAACTCTCCCCCCTGGCAATGGAGACCCAGTGCAGCAGCTTATAAGCAAGCTGTGTGTGTGTGTGTGTGTGTGTGTGTGTGTGTGTGTGTGTGTGTGTGTGTGTGTGTGTGTGTGTGTGTGTGTGTGTGTGTGTGTGTGTGTGTGTGTGTGTGTGGGGCAAACCAGCATTGTGTGTCATTCAAGCTTCAGTGAAAAGGTACCAGTGAATCAATCACATGCCCTGTGTAACACCGCACTAAATGAAATTCAATGGACTGATTGAGTGAGTGATGGATGATTCACATACATACAGCCAGAATTAAGTGATGGAGAAACACTCAGAAGGAGGGTGCAGGAGGTGAGGGTTGGTTAGACCTCTGAAGACTGCGTGTTGTGTGTGTGTGTGTGTGTGTGTGTGTGTGTGTGTGTGTGTGTGTGTGTGTGTGTGTGTGTGTGCGCGTGCATGCACGTGTTGCTCTGTGAGTGTGTTGGTGGGTGGAAACTAACTGTAGATTGTATAGACTCTGAAGGCTGAGCGTCCTGAGGAGCGGCTGTGTTCGTAGCTCACATCTGCCATCCCAGGATGCAGCAGAATTTGTGTGTGTGTATGTATTTACTTGAGTGTGGTTACCATCTGGGCAGAACATCAGGGGCACGCCTGGACTGCACGGTGAGCCAGTCCACTTTTAATCTGCCCAGTGCCCTCTCCCCGCCAAGGAAGGTCAACGCCTCGGCAAGGACAGCACTGTCACCCCCGTAACACCAACAGTGGGGGTCGGCGCTGGCTATCCATAATAGATGGCAGCTGGCTTTAGTGTACGTCTTCACTTTGCCTGGGGCAGCGGTGTTAGCCCATCTTTCATTCCCACTACTCCGCGGAGCTAATGTGCTGTGTTAATGCTTCTGTGAATCAGGAGGAGTGCTCAGTCGTGTGTCTCCCCTGTAGCTACCGAGCGCTCATGTCATTGCCAAAATAGGACAGAAGGAGCTTCAACAAAGAAAACATTCATCTGGAGGTATCACAGCACGACAACAAAATCAACCTTCATACATTAAGAGTTCACAACACAAGTTAGTAAGAGAAATAGGATGTGATGTACTTTTATGGGACAGCATGCCTTTGGTAAACACAACCATTGGGTCCAGTTTACAGAACTTTAAATCATCACGGCTTTGTGTTATTTTGATGCTTTAATCATCTGAAAGTTCTAGTTTATTTCTTTTCTTTTATACTATACAAAACCACAAGTATCTTTTCTATGTAGAAAGTAGTTTTAGACCACGACATTTCACACAAAATGCATCATCTCCAATTTCACAGGCTTTTATGTTAAGTGGCTGTTCAGTCCGACTCGCCCATCAAACATGATTTCCAAGAGCTTTTTTTTTTTTTTTTCAACTTGCCAGAGAGACCAAAACCATTTTAAATGCAAATGACCTAAATAAGATTAGCGAGGTAGGCTGTCCGCTCCCTGTTAATTATCACACGCAGTAGTCAATTAACAACGCTAACGATGGGACACTTAGTGAGCGTTAACCCAATTTACCACGGCTAAGAGCGAGGTGGACAGTGTTGCAAGGGGTAACTATAGGTGGGATCGGGGGGAGGGGGTCACATCTTTATTGCGCTCCATCCCTGTTACAGAAACAGAGTTTAGAGACGTTGACTAGAGCTCATGGGGTGAATTTGGCAAGAAATAGAAACTGTTCAGTGATGGTGTGTGGTCCTGTACTCCCTCCTATATCCTATTCTCCCATTTCGATGTGGAGTTGGGCACCATGTGGGCAGGAGGATGAGCGGGACTCATTCGGGGGTAATTAGAGTTACCCAGGATGTGTTAGCCGAGATGCTGCTCCTCAGTTAACAGCATTAGCCATGGCAGGAATGAAAGCATGCTCTGATTTAACAGTTGTCACTAGACCTTGGCTGTGAGAGGCATGGGTGACTGACAGGTCGAAACCGGACCCTCATTTGTGCGCCTGGGTGTGTGCATGTGTTCACCTTTCGCGTATGTGCACAGGAGTGTGTGTTGGTTGCACTGATGTGAGAAAAGTATGGGATATGTTGTTGTGAATTGTCACTGCTGCTTCTGTTAAGACGGTTACTGTAATCTTGTAAACCAGGACTCGTAAGAGACAATAGGTGACACGCGTGAATTGGTGTCATTCACTTGCACTGGTGACACAAATAACATCACAGCTTCAGTTTTACTGCAGAGCACCAAAGTTGGCGGCTTTCTGACTTTAAGAGTTGCCATAAAATAAAGTGAAATGAGCATTTGTTGCACTTTTAGCCACTGATGACCCTGTGAAACGTGTATGCTCATAGCTCATGATGCGAAAAATTTACAAAATTACTATACAGCCATATCTAGTTATAAAAAGAAAATCTTGATCGGGTTAAAAAAAATCTGTAAAAGTTCATACTCAGATTTGGATTGGTGCCATTTAGTAAGGTAGAAAACGGGCCTTTTGTTTGAGTTTGAATGGTCATAAAATGACTCCATAAGAGAAATGTGTCTTGACTTAGGTCAATTTCATCTTAAATCTTGTCCAATACTGCTACATTTTCACTTCTCAAAAAAAGACTCTACTGTGGAGAAATTCACTAAAATAAGCTGTGATGAAGATACTAAAGTATATTTGTAATCTATAATGATAACATATCATCCATGTTACTGCAGGGAAATGATGTATTGCATTGTTCTTGGTTGCCCGGCCAGTTTGATATTGATCTTTTTTGCTATCTTCCCCTTCAGTCTGTGGAGAAGAGATGGTGGCCTGCAAACGGCACACTTTGGCTTACA
Source organism: Perca fluviatilis (assembly GCF_010015445.1). Taxonomy (NCBI): domain Eukaryota; kingdom Metazoa; phylum Chordata; class Actinopteri; order Perciformes; family Percidae; genus Perca; species Perca fluviatilis. The sequence goes on from NC_053129.1 coordinate 18,528,336, forward strand.
TATTAAACATTACTTGCCATTACTTGTGAGATGGACCAAACTAAGCCTTTAAATATTTCTATTTCCTCTTTGTCAGGTACCAACCTCTCTGGTGCCCAATTCTACACTGAAGTGATGAATTGTGTTAGATTTTGGATGACACATTTTCTTTATTTAATTTGGCCACCCAGTTTAAAGTAAACAGGTATTTTACTTGTGCAGCCACACTGGAGTCTCTAAAGTTTTTTCCCCTTTTTTTTCAACTGTTAATACATTTTAAAAGAGTTTATTGTACTTCCTGGAAGTCACGATTTGTACCATAGGTCCTATTATCACCTGCAGACCAGCACCAGTCCATCGGTATGAAAGTTAAAATACTCACTCACTGTCCAGGCGGTGACATTCAGGCATCTCTATCAGACAGGTCTCTTTCCTAAATGAAACATCTGCCCTGCTAACATAAATCATCATCACTCTATGGCCCTGCCCACCCATTTTCATCTGTGTAACCAGAGCTCTGAGCGTCAGCAGGAAGTGTATTGGTGAGAGCGGCCTATTGATCATTGATCTGGCGCCATCGATCCAAAGCCTCTTTTCTCCCACCCTAACTCTCTCTCTCTCTCTCGCTATAATCTGTTTGGATTCATGGGGACACTCCTGGTCATCTTTTGAGTTTGATCTCCCTATGGAATATACGCATAAACTCGGATAATGAGAATAAATGGTACTTCTGACTGGTGTTTCTCTTTTTCATGTTTGATTTATCACCTTTTAATCAATATGTTTTACTTCAGGAGCAGGACTCACCTTGTGATATTGCAGAAAGTGCCCTTTTTTGCCTCGGAGTGGAATTTTAAATCAGCAAAAATTGAGAGACGACCAATATTCAAGCAATGATACAATGAAGCCTACATTTTCATTATCATGCGCAACATTCAGTTGATCAGTTAATCTGTCAGCCTCTTTTAATGCTTCTCACAATAAAAATCAGATTTCTTTCCTGATTACTCTCATAATAAGGTGCTGTTAATAATAATCTACACAAGACACTAAAATGTTACTATATAAACATCTTATTTTTACCTGATAATACCTTGTGATATTGGCAGAAAATGGCTCAAGATTTATATTACAGAGTTCAATCTTGATCTCTTTATCAGTGGCACAAATGTATGATGAGCAGATCAATATACACGTAATTTACAAACTACGGGGCAGGTAATCAATGAGTATAAAAGTGTATGAAATATACATTACAGGAATCCTGCTATTGCGCTGACCACAGACTTTGATAAATAGTCGAGCCATTTATTTTTGTCAGTATTGATTATTCAATCCGGAGAGTTCACCAGAATCGTCAGTCTTCTCTTCTCCTTTTCACTCGATCTTCTTCTGAAAGCTGATTTATGATCCATCGGGTCAGATGAGCAGCTGTTGGTTAAAACACCTCAGAGATGAATAAAAGTAATTTGAAGTAGAGAGCCTTTAATGCGATTTAAAAAAAGTGTCTTGCATTGATTGAAACGTGGCTTTATCTGGGTAATATTTTTAATTTCAGCACTCAAGAGATTGTTTTTTTGTATTATTTGTGTAGATTAGTGTAACATTGTACTCCAGCATGGAGTATGGGTCCTCTGTTGGAGTGATGTTGGTATGAATATAGTCCTCTCGCAGTTTAGGATCTCCCAACTCCACAGAGCCTGACTGCGGCTATAGCTTGTCATTAGAATAACAAATGCACTGGGGCTCCTGATTTAGTGTGGCGCTCTGGCCCCTGATGTATATTAATACCACAACACTGCACCTCTTACCTCGGGTTCATCATTCATCTGGGTAAAAGAGGTGGAATTGAAAAGCAGTCCTTGTTTTTGCTGGAACTTGGATCACAGTCATTTATTGTGTCATGAGACAGGGCGGACCCCTCTGCACGTCCTTCACCTCCATGTGCCGTGCCAGCTCCTGTTAGATACCGAAGTGTGTTTGTGTGTTATTTTGTTAAACACGCAGGGGTTAAAACTGAAAAATGTAGAATAATTGTTTAATGTTTATCATCTTAAATATTTCTTGTTGTTCTAATTTTGTACGCTAGTGATTACTTTTTTGTCAAATTGTTTCTGTTGTCCCACTTTCAGATTTTTGAGCTCTATGCTAAAGTAAAAGGGTGAAGGATTTGCATTTCATTTCATGCATATTTTTAATCATGTCTGTTTCTGGCTCTGCCCAGCGCTCCCATTTAAGTCTGGTGAGGTTCTCATTGAGTGAGTGGTGCAGCTCTGGGCTCTGTTAAGTGATGACTGCTGGTGACAGATTGTCCTCCACCACATTGCTAGCACTTTTCCCAGACAGACCGTCCGTCCTTCTTTCATCTCTTCCTGAGTGGACGTGAGGGCTCACCCAGCAATACAAGACAAATAACACTTCTGCCAGGCCATCAGTCTTTCCCGCAACGAGGCAGCTTACCTTTCAGATGACTGTAGTCCGTGTAGTACCAGACTCAGCATCACCTCGACTTCCTCTAGCATTCCCTAACCGTCCCCACTGGACTGCCATGTATAGGAAACATCTCTATACATTGATACAATGCTAAGCATGCTGTCTGTTTCTGGTCTTTTCTTCCTGCACTGTTGACATGCACACAAGTATCTAGATTATAGTTTTTGCATTGATGTTGTGTTAATTTCATCCACGGAAACTATGATTACAAATGAATTTCGAAAACGAGACTAAAACTATAGGGGCACTTGGAGAGCACAAACCTCTGCTAAAGCAATGTCCTATCTCGCAATTTTAACAAAAGTGAAAAAATTGCATATCCACCCCTTAAATTTTAATGGGTTCTTCCCTTGGCCCGCATGCCACATCCTTCCACCAAGTTTCATTAAAATTGGGCCAGTAGTTTTTTCTGTAATCGTGCTGACAAACAAAGAAACCGAACCAAAAACATAACCTGCATGGCGGAGGTAACTTAAAAAAAGGAACCTCTGAAACCGAGAACTATGATGAAATTTATTACATTCTTTGTCAAGGAATAAAAAACTTAACCATCTTATCAGAGATTGATGAATGGACAAATGTACTAATTAGTGTTTTAATACAACGTCTTATTCAACAAACTGCTGCATCTGCGGAGTCGCACACTGTAGCTCCTGATTAGTAAAACGGTTTCCTCCGCCACCCAAAATATCTTCAGAAATTGATTTGGCTGCTTGACCTGTTGCACTTCCGTTAATAAGAAGCGTCTTGCATTCAGTAAAGTTCCGTCTCTGAGGATTAGGAGAAACCTGGTTAATAGAGTTTTGAAGGAGTAAATTGATTTCTTGCCATATACACTTAAGGGTTTTTACAATGTCTGAGACAAAGACAAAGATCAGGGAAAGTATAGCTGTGACGGCAGTGCAGAGGGGTGAAAGGGAAGACCATTACTTATACTGTCGCTGTCTACAGAATAATTACAAAATAAGTCTGACTTAAACTGAAACCAAAATAAATAAGTCTTAATGAGTTTTTCCATGGCTGAATGTTAGACTATTTGTAAAATTCAGAATTCATACAAATGTGTCATTGTTATCTAATAAGCCAAAGTCACCCTTAAAATATTGTGAGGAGAAATCTGATATCTGATCACTGACCAACTGCATGTAAATGTGTGCTGCAGTGCATGTAAGCGACTCAACCTGATTTGTCCAAAGTTCTTTTTGTGAATGTTATCGTAGTGCTATTCAGCTTGAGTGTAAAATGGCTAATGACTGAGCTCAACATCTTAAACAATTTAAAACTATCCTTGAACAAGGGGAAAGGGAAAATCTTTTTACAAAAAGGATCTTTTCAGGTTGTTGTTTTTTTTTGCCTGAACTGCAACAAGGAGTAAATGGGTTGTCTCTGTAACGGTGTGTGACTACTCTACCTGCCTATTACTTCGGAGAATGTTGGTATGAATGTGCTTGCATGAAAGAGGAGCTTCAGTTGAGTCTAGACTCATGATTCGTTAACTTCACAAGCGCTCTCGGGGAATCCTGAGGCCATGCTCCCCCTGCCACCGCCGTGGGCAATTATGCTCTTTTGAAATGCAAATAGATGGCATGTACATGTGTTAGTGTGTGTGCGCATGTGTCGCCGTGTGGGTGGGTGGGTATACATGCAGGTTTGTGTGTCTCCACGCACGTCTGTGGGTGTGCGTGCGTGGCCGCGTAACTTATCTTAAAAGCACCTAAATCCACTGGCACCCCGGTGCAGCAGCAGTCAAATACAATAACATCTGAAAGCCCTGCTACCTTGTGCTCGCTCGGTCCATAGAAGGGACCCTCCAAAACGCAGAGCCAACAAAGAACATACCTTCAATTAGTCAAACGATTAACATTTTAGAGGAAGTCTGTGTTTGGGTCCCTTGGGCTCTCTGCACTCCCCACCAGTCTCCTTTTCATATTCAAATCCACAACATAAAAGTTAGCTATATCTAATCCTAAAAATGGGTCTTTTTACTATTTTTGTAAGTAGATAATGCCTGAAGTTTTTGTAGGCGTTATAATTGCCAGGTTATGGAAGAAGGTGTACCATTATGTTTAACAATCATCATGGGCAATAGGTGCTCCTATGAGTCAGAGCAGCCAAAGCTCTTAGAAGCAGCACACAGCCATACGATATTGTCTATTCTAATTTAGTAGGCGATTAGTCAATCATACTAACCTGCATTCATTTAAAGAAGCACCTCTCTGGGGGTAGCCTCAACGCTTGAGTGGACTTGTGGTCATTATCATGTTGTGTTGTGGTTTGGTCTTCTCCATAAGAGACGCCACTATTGATTTGTTTCATTTTTGTGTCTGGCTGCTGTCACTTAACCATGGCATCTTGGTGCTGGGTAGGCAGGGGTTGCCCATCTGCCCGCCTCCATAACACAGTGTGACAGGGTACAAAATGGTATTGTGTGGTAGCTGTAAACTTTGTGTGAACTTTCACCACACTTCTGTGCCATTAGGACTAGATGAAATTCCTCTCAGACACTTAACCCGGGGTCAGGGGAAGTGAATGTCTCCTAAATATGCCACTCATAGGATGCACTGAGGTGTCTGCATAACCTTTTTTTGTGAATTTAGAATCAGCTTTTTCAGACTCAAAATGTATGGCAGTGTCAACACTTATTAATGCTAGACCTCACATTAAGAGGATTCAAATTCCAACTGCATTTGCATTCATCCACTTGAGGCTGTCTCTTATAACCCACAACAGGTAAAGGATTTATAGGTAAATCAGTATTTAACATTTTCATCGTACAATATGAAATAGAAAAGGAGATTAACTCAAAATGACTAACTCACAACAGTAAATTGAGGCATTGACTCAGTTGAAGGAAACTGAAATGCTGAAATTATGTATTGATTTTCCTCCTGTCTTTCGCCCCGATGCCTCTGGGTAATTGCCTCTTTGCTGCTGCTGAACTGAACCACCGGGGTGTCTCTGGCCTGTTATGTAGACTTGCTTTAGGAAGACAACACCACTGACTTCTGTTGCATCACCTGTCTCTACCATCATCAGCTGGGACATGCAGGAGGAAGCATTGGGCACTGTAGAGGTTCTATACCGGATCACTGGAATAATGATAATGTTAATAATGTTTTGTATAAAAACATACATTCTCTGTACTCTGTCTTCTCATTTGCATTTGCTATACCGGTGATCCAAATGTGCTGAGCTAAAGTGACTAACTTGGCAAAGACTCAACTCAGGATCCACTTACTAACATTATTTAGCTACCTCAGTGGTGGAAGAAGTACTCAGATCCTTTACTTAAATAAAAGTACCAATACCACATTAAGAATACTTAATTAGTAAAAGTAAGTAAAAGTCCTGCAGATAACATTACACTAAACAAAACCATACAAACATCAAGTCATGGTAGACTTTTCCTGTGTTCAACCAGACTGTGAGCTTTCTCTAACCTTAAACTGCTGCCAGTGTCTAAACATAACCATAAAAAAAGTTTCATAATGCTGCAGTCACTACATTTTACTGATTAGTTTGTTATCGACATTTAGGATTTGTAGTTTTCTATTAACATAATGAGGAAATGTTAACTTATGGCATCATGTTACCTGTATGTTAACTTATTTGGTGGTGCATATTAAGTGTACGCACAGTGTAGTTGTATATGCATGCAATTTCTAGTAGGCATGGTTGTTTGAGTTAAGCGTTGTGTTCCTCACCGGTTTTTATGACCATGACCAAAAGTGTGGAGGTGAAGCCTTGTAATTGTTTACGTGTCACAGGCAAACTACCCCAGTGGTACTGTTTGACAGGTGTCAACTTGGGTGCCACAGAGGGCTTTAATAAGCAGGACCTTTGGCTGAGAGCTGATACAAGTGAGTCTCAAATAATTCTACCTTTGTGTGACAGATTCTGATGAAAGCTTTTGACAGCTTGAACATTATGTTTTGAATAAATGATTATTTTCATTCTGGAGGTCTCATCCCAGCACTGCACTTTGATTCTGTCAGGATGCTTGACTGCCCTCTGAAAATGGAAGACAATGAACACTCGGTATAAAATGTCTTTTTTAGGACAATGAGCCTTGTGGGCTTTAGAGAGAGATGAAGACAAACTGTTGATGACAGTCCCCAATTCCCAAGATCTAGAATAAATGTTTTCCTCTTTTTTTGGTCCAGAACAGAACTCAATCCATCACGCTTTGTTTTCAGGTCTAGTTGTAGTTCATTTGGATGAAAGGCACCTAGATTAGGGCTTTGTTAAGGTTAAACTGTCAATGTGATTCGGAGCTGCCTCTTTAAGGTTCATAACAGGTTTCTAAAGTGACACATGTCTTGGCAGAATCAGTGAGCGTAGCAAACATCAGACACGAAAACGGGTAAAAATTGATTGAAATTCCTTCGATGTGGCATTGTCTCACTCACTTGAAAAATCAAATGAAGAAAGAGCTGTGGTAAATTGCTCTGTGAATTTGGTTGCTGAAACCAATACTGTTTTCTTTGCTTTGCTAATTATTAATTACCCATCTCCATGCATATGTGTTTATTCCTAATTGTATTTGATGGATGAGTGGCAGCTTTGACACCTCATTAGACCAGATTAATTGAACGACACAATATTTATGTCTCGGCAATGACCAGTTATCCTACCATCTATCATTGAGATGATCTCACTGATTGAAAACCACTGGTCCATGTAATCCTAATTATTTGGAATTAGAAAAGAATTTATAGCTTCTTGTGGCGTTTTTCTGTGATGACGGCAAATTGGAAACATTAAATGCATAACGAGGGAGAAAATGAGAGGAAGACACAATCATGAAATTAATGGGGGTGAATGTCGGAGAAGGGGGAAGGGCGCATAAAACAAACGAGGTGCATGCCTTATAGACCCACAGTTTCTCACTGGACAGCACAGGCGTAGAAACACACTGACATGTTTCCCTGAGATTTTAGCATAACATTTGTCTCTTTCTCGTAATTCTGAAAGGGAATGCCCACAGGGTGCCTATTTAGAAGAGGGCTTCTTTTTCACATTTAACTAAAACTGTATATTCTCCAACTCCCCATCCACTCACTTCCAAACATGCTTCTGCAGAACATCTCGATCCATATTCTTGTCTTTTATTAAAAAGTTGGCTGACTGCTGGAAAAAACAAAACATTTCCACTGAACTTCATATAACCCTCCTCTAACTTCTGCAAAGCTTTGCCCCTCATGGGAGGAGCACAAACTAAAATCCAGCATTTGAGCTCACAGAGAAGCAACAAGGCCCAGAAGAGTGGAGCTTTTACTATCATACAGTATAAGAAAGCCTCAAGGAACAGACTTCTTTCCCAGGTAGTGAGAACTTCCTCAAGCTTTTTTCCCCCCAACTTTTCAAGTTTCTAACACCATTAGCTTGCTCCCTTGTGGTCTTGAAAGTGGCAACGCTGATTGAATTAAGCCGTTTTCTTCTTTGAGACATTGTGACAAGCTTTCTTAAACAGAAGTCAGTCACTGCTATAACTACACAGAGCCATACCAATATATGCTCATACATCACTCACACACACACACACACACACACACAAACACACACACACACTCTGCTTGTATATGTGTGCACACATACAGTACACATCAAGGCATGCAAACATGTACAAATACAAACTGAATCTGACACACTATCTATAGAAATCTGCTGACCAGAATCGCTCAATGGGATATAGTCCAAAGACATTCTTAGAAGCTGTTCTATAATGCCATTTACACCATAGTATTTTAATCAATTTAACTGGCCTTTTTGGATTTACTTGGCTCAAAATGCTCTTTCTAGTTTTAAAAATAGGACAAATGGTCTTTTGGAATCAACCGGGGAGAAGTTTAATCTCATTGAATGAAGCCAAAGCCAGACGTTTAGCTCCACACAGTATAGAATACAAGATTATACCGGCCTGATATAGCCCTTCCACCACCCGTTTATTTTTATCCTCTATTAAGGCAGCGATATCCTTAAAGGCTGCCAAAATTATCCTGTAAAAATGCTGACTGGGAAATATGAAAGGTTCCAGGCGGTTCTAGTAAGCAATCTGCGCGCATGGTGGAGCAATGTGACTGCTGTGCTTGCTATACCAACAGGGGTGACCCCAGTTGGATGGAGAGGTGAGACTAAATGAAAGTCATCCCTGGATCTTAGGGAAGCCAAGTCTGGAATACCAAGCCTCTCTTCAAAATGAGATTTACTGCCAACAAAGGCTGCTTTACATACATGTTTGTTTTTAGTATTATATTCATCAGCACTGTGTAAACAGGCTGCAACTCCTGCAGTTTAAAATCCACTGGACATTTTATTTCCTCCCTCAGATTTCTGTAAGACTACGATGTTTTCAAGTACGTGTGCAGTCCGTAGCTGTTAAATTATGCATTGAAATAATTTCTCAGCAGCTAAAATCATGCTCAGATGATGATTGTTTCACAGGATACACCACTAACTCTCTAAGTCGTCCATGGAGATGATGATACAGAAACAGTGTCTTTTGTCATGGGATTGGGACGAGCAAAGACGATAATTTCCTTATCAAACACACTATAAGTCATTTAAAAAAAGAAAGTTTTGTACTCAAGTTAACCACTCCTCAGAGGAAAGCTGGTAATTGAAGAGTTACTAGAGCCCTGTGGGTGCTCTGAGACGTTGAAGTCGGTATGAGCCCAACCGGCAGCTCCGTGGAACGAATTCAATGAACATACAGTTCTTTTTCCTTCTCTTGGACGTTTTTGCTAAGACTCACTTAGCACGCAAGTTGTTACTGCTATTCTACAGATCAGTGTACCTGCACAGATGAATGTACATGCCTACTCCTCAATGCGTTTTCTTTGCAGGCCTTTTTAAACACAAGCTAGCTTGTTGCTTCAGTATTTTTTAATACTAAGATATCTTAACATATTATTTGCTTTTTTATGTTTTATGTTTGTCCAGAGGCTCAAAGCATCCGTGAAAAGTTAACCACTTCTCTTGGCTCTAGCTGTTTTACCTGCAGGTTCTAACCACAGCAGGCTTGCTTCGTACGCATAAGCGTCATAAAGCTGTAAAAAGCTGACACCACGAGGGCCGTTTTTTGCCAGCTGCCTTATTTGAATGAACTTGAGAGGAATGTATTGATCCTGTTTCTAGATGGCAATGACACAACCTGGCTTCGCTTTAGAGGTGACTCCATCCAGACCCTCTTGTGTTATGCAGGTGACGTAGATGTGTCGCTGAGGATTTGACTGGTGTCAAGGAGCTATTTAAAATTAGAGCATGGCGGAGCAATTGATTTTGTTTATATTTAATGTGATTAAACACAGTGGAGACCATTTTGCTGTTGCTGGAATCACAATCACGGCTTTCACTGGAGCGTAGATGCAACGCAAGGTAGAAAAATGTCCTCCAGATAATATATGCCATTTGGCGATTGCATTTAACCAAAGTGTCTTTATCATGATTGAAGACATTTTAATAATGAATGGTGCAGTGAGAACAACTGTGCCACGATACATGAAAGCACCAATGCAAGTAGACAATAATGTAAGAGTTTATAAGAACAGATTTTGCTTTAAAATCATGATAAAAGTAAACTATTGCAGTCTCTGCATGGAATCTGTATACAACTCCTCCTCTTAATATATTATTATTAATAATAATAATAATACATGTTCCCACAATATCAGTGCAAACTATTCAGGAGAAGCTCTGGACAGTAGATAATACAAAGTTTTCTCACAAGCAAATAAGCATAATTTCACATAACACTTTTGGACGTACTCTGCCTGTTGCTTACTATCAGTGATATCAAATCATACCACCACTATAATGAATGATCAAATGTGAATTTGCCTGCATGGATATTTCATGAAGCAGTGTCACAGCAAAAACAGGTCCACTCTCAGTACTAGAAATCCCCTCATACATTTCTTTCCCTCATCGTGTGAGTCCAGCTCTCGCAATCAAGATATGCAAGTCCTGCTACGAGTCCCTGATTAACACCACTGCTCGTGTAGCTTTGTTTTAACTGTCCTCAGTTAAATGAGAAATTAAGAGGCAAGAGATAGAGGCTAATAGCATTTATTAACCCAGCGTGAACGGGCAGCGGGGCAACCACGCTCCTCCACCACCGTCTAGTCCTGCTGGCTCAGTCGGCGTGGCCCAGAGAGGGGAGTGGAACATAATAAAAACCAACAAATGCACCCAGCTGATTAATGCAGCCCTGTGGCTATAGTAATTATCCCTCTCCACACTCCTCCAGCAGACGAGCCAAACAAGTGTGTGGCATCGAGAGGGGAGTGTGCAAATGATGGATCTGAGAGCACTGTGTTAGTGGTTGGATAAAGACACATTTTTGTTGATTTGGTTGGTTCTGGAGGTGGAGTTAAAGCTTTTACACTTCCATTTAGAAGTTTAATTGCTGCATGTGTACAATATGCTTGCTTTTTTGCTGAGGGTTTAAATTCTTTACATGTGTTTAAGTAGTTGAAAATATAATTTGTCTTTAAAATATATTTTTTATTTCAACGTTAAAGTGAGAGCTCGTATTTCCATCATGGTCCCAAGATGTTAAATAACACATATAAAACATGCAACATGAACAATATCATCTTAAAACCAGAACCACATCAGTGCACAGTAAACCAAAGAAAATAATAGTAAAGAAAATGCACCTAAATGTATCAAAACAGATTACTGCACAGGTAAAAATGCCATTAATAATCTTTCAGCTTGACCTCTGATGATCCCTCTTATTTATATACAATGTTGCTATAGCTGCTTTATAATGAAATGACTTCTAGGAATGTGCAACACAGAAACATTATCTTCTTTCTCTTCTTTTTTGTTTTAATTTGAACCATGGTTCTATGTTTCCATGATGTTATTATTTCCGATGGAGTTGTGCACGTTATCATTCTCTCTCTCGCTCGCTCTCTCTCTCTCTCTCTCTCTCTCTCTCTCTCGTTCTCTGTGTCTCTGTCTCTATTGTTAGTTAAATAACAGGAATAAACATGATTTTCCCAAGCTAATAATATTTCTATGTCATACGTTTGTGGGCTTTCACAAGATAAATATGAATCAGCAGCTGTGTTTTTCTCTGCACTCATTCCTCAAATGAGTTCAGCAGAACATTTCTATTTGAATGGAAACACAGTTTGTTCAGTCATAATTTTCTCTGAGATAAACCCGATTTCATCAACTTGCTACCTTTCAAATAGAAAACAACATTTAATTCCATATTTTAGGGAAATTACTTTTTGGCTTGTATTTTTCCCATTTCGTTGATTTTTGTTGTTGTTGAATATCAGTAATTTAAGTCAGTGTAATGTCGTGTGATGAGTTTATTAAAACCAGAGAAGTGGCAGCGATTTGAGTCTACAGCTAAACACCTGAGAAATTCAGTTTTCTGTTATCATCCTGTTGTCTTTTTAATTCATTCTATTTTTTCGTATTTTGCTAAACTGTTATACTAATATATGGATGCAGAAACAATTCAGTTAAATCAGTTTATTATTAAAAGTTGACATGCAGCATTTGACACAAGTTCTATCCACAGCACACAGTGAGCTTCCTGCTGAGCTACATAGTACAGTGTGTCTGTCAGGAGAGGTCAGAAGGTCAGTCATAAAAGACTAGTTTGCTCATGAATCAGAGATTTAATTACATGCAACCGATGTGACAGGGTGTCCCTCAACTCACCACAATATGTAATTACTATTTATTGACAGCTAACGATTGGTTTTCTCTTTCACTTTTCAGAAACAAGGTGCTGATTGCACACAGACGGTTAAATCTTAGCTTTTCTGATCTGCCTTTAGAAACGTTTCCTTCAGGTTTTATGTATTTTTGTTCACAAGTGCACACATTTTCACATACTGTATAAGCCTAATGTTCTTTCCAAAATGAACCCAATTCCCTTTTGTATCCATCTCTTCTCTGTTAAATTAAGGCCATATCCCAGCATTCAGAGGCACTGGAGATAGTGAATTTATCACTGAGAATGAAAAACGGCTAATGAGTGCAAACCTATTATGAAAACATAAACTGTAAGTGTTCAGACCCCAGACTTACTGTGATCTGCTTAAAGAGACATCCTGGTCGTATAGCTGAAAATCTGTTTTGCTTAAATACAGACCTAATGATTGGATTACTGTTTCTTCGTTTGGTGATAGCGTGATAGTGGGATTACAGACTGTGTGCTCAATAGATTTCCTGTCAGATGCCACGAAGCCCGGTGTCCCCTTGCTGGGCTGAAAGGGAGGGAGGCAGATGAGCCTTGGACGAACAATATGGCCCACCTCAGAAAACTGGCAACACAAACAAAAGAGTGGAGCTACGGAATTAAATACAGTGAATTTATTTAACTAATAGACTGAAAAAAAGATGAGAATGTCAATTTTGATAATGGTTCTCCAATGTTTAATTGACCAAATCCGCAGCTTTACAGTACCTTTTATATAATTTCCCATTGCCAAGATATTTTCACATGCACTCTAAATTTGGATATAACTTAAATCTTAAAATAAAACATTTCCACATTTATTTATTAAACTTATTCCCCAGCAATCAACCTTGATATGAATCATACATGTCATCTAAACCTTAGTGTCTTTCCTTTTCTGTCTTCTCTCTCTGCCTCATTAAAAACATAAACATATCTCCTCTATTGATTATGTCTGCATGTCTTAATCAGATCAGCGGGAATATCCTGGTTTTCCTCCGCACAAAAGTACATTAAATGCCAAAATATTGATCAAAAATTTAATTTGAGAATGCACAGCTCCTTTTATTAGAGCAATCAGCTTTTGCTCCTGTGACTTTGATATGGACTGACATGAAAAGAAGACGTTCAAAATTATAATTCCTTTTTATTTAAAAGTCAGTTGGGAAACAGAGTCTGTCCCGAGGCTTCTGGCGACACAGCAACGCTGTGATCAATAAGAGCATGTGATGGGTTTTGTATCGATCAGGAAAATGTGGGTTGATGAAGTGGGTCGGAGGGGAGGGAGGGCTTTGGGTTTCCTCTGATGGCTGCCACTTTACACAGACGTGGTAAAGATCCACTCAAACTTGTCTGTCGTTGTCATCATTATTATCATTCCTGCCGAGGTTATTATCACTCTCGGTTTAGTACATCCTGCCTCTTTCGGGTTTGGTAAATCCCCCTCTCTACACAGTGTGATTGGTGAAATGCTGTGGGAAGCAGCTGCCATTACTTTAAAGAAGGGCAGGCTGTGGAAAGCCAGATCCACGGTGGGGAGGATAAAAGAGTAAAGGGAACAGTTTAGCTCTGTAAGCTGGCACTGAGCCTTTTAAAGCACAGTAAACAGACCTGTTTAAATCGCCTTTAGTGAACGTGCTGCTACTTCTGTTGCCTGTCAATTACTGCTGTCCACTTCAGTTTACTTTTGCAGAAGTAAACATCAACTGTGACTCTAAAGAAACTGCTCATCTATCTCCCTCTCTGTATCTATCTACATCCACATCCACATCCGTATATCTATATTTAACTATATCTATCTGGGGGAGGGTCTGCCTGTGTCTGTGTTTTGCAGCGCTCCCTTGTGAATGACTGGACACCGACTGGTTGTTCATTAGCCCGTCCCACCTCAGTACTCTTTCATCCTCATTGGCTGCTCTCAGGACAGCCTTCCTGAAACCGACCAATGGCAGCTGCTCCATATGCACCAAACCACTCCTTTCTGCTCTTAAAGAGCCCCCATGACTTCAATGGAGACTCAATCCCCTCACTGACTTACTCAGCCTGAGTGCGCTCTCACCACTGCTGCTCTCCATCCATCTGTCTGCCTTTTATTCTCTCTTTCTCTATCCATCACTACCCTGATCTTTATTCTGTCTTCTCTTCTCTACACTTACTTCCTGTTTCCTCTCATCATTTTTACCTCACGTTTTTCCTCCTCTCTATATCACCACTAATCTTCCTCTATCCACACATACTCCTGAGCCTGAGTGTGCAGCACCTGTGCAGACTGGAGTTTGTCGGACAGAAGGTTTTTTTGTTTTTAATTTTGTGCGTGTGTTGAACAGGGGGAGGGAGGGGAGACAACACCCAGGAACACCTGACCAACATTTCATCAAGATATGTGGAGACTTAGGAACTGATTTCCTCCTCCAGCTTTTCCCCAGCTGTGTATTTATCTGTTTTGTATTGCAACACCTGGAATGCTTAACGTGGACTGATGGATGTTTCCGAATTGTGCATCCCTGATCCTCTCTGCTACCACAACCAGTAGGTGCATCTTTTTCTCTTCTCTGTTTCATCTTTACTTCTATGCTCTACTTTTTATCAAAACGGAGAGAAAAAAAATCATAAAAGTCTGTTTAAATCATTTGTGAAACAAATCTCAAGCATAAAGTAAACTATTTCAAAAGCCAGGGAGTTCCTCGTGTTGCCTCACCCCCCCCCCCAATGTACGGGACAGCCAACCCGGCGGGACAGCAGAGCTCCGTAGTGTCAGTGAGGCTGCGGTAGCGGTAGAGTAGCCCGTGGGGAGTCCAGCTCGGAAGGTTGCCCTACAGCTGTCTAGCCCTGCATCAGAATCCAGGGTTTAACCTCCGCCACAGGGAAGAGCCAGGGGCCGATTAATGCGGAGGATATCCAGACAACTATCCTCTGGCAGCAGCCGGTGTCCCAGGGACAGAAAACTGTGACTTTACTGTTGCCCAGTCTGAGTGAGAGTGTGTTCTTGAGGCAGATAAGAGTATATTCGACGGGCCTGCCTGTGTTTGGTTACAGCTCTGAGCACTTTGCTGTTGTTTGCAATTTTGCACTTTGCTTTTTTTTATTTTGCTGCTTATCATGGAAAGAATTTTTATATTATACTTACAAATTATATTTGAATAACATTAAAGTGTATATGCATATTGTCATTGTGCATTTAGTGCAGGAATAAAGCAGCTTGTTCTACAGTAGTCAAACTCTGGCATCTCAAATGAAGCACCAGTCCTTTTAAATTTCACGACTACACTTCTTGCATTCCTAGAAAGAAGCTCTTCTTTTTACTGGGATCCTCTTAATGTTAAGCTGTAGATGGGATTGGAAAGGTTTAACCTGCTTAGCACTTTTTACAGGACTATGATTGGGAATATTTCAAACTGTCCACAAGATCTTCTGTAATGTTAAACTAAAACTCATAAAAGTGAAATAACATCAGCCTGTATTTGTTTAGCAAGATAAAAAACATATTTGCATTCAAATGTAACTGCTCCTATTACTGTAAAGGGGATTAGTAACAATTATTTAAAAGTGGTTGAAGCTTTTATACACTTCTCATGCTACATGCACAAAAATGTGCTTAATTTTTTACATTCATTTTATTTTGTATTTTAGATTTGTACTGGCACACAAAATGACAAGTAAAAAAAAAAAGTATAAGATTGACAACAGTGCAGTGAAATGTGCAGTATACAAAGTAAGGTCCATTAAATAAAGTAAGTAGATTTAATTTAATTACTACAGTCAAATTATTCACACTAATTTCTTAGTGGACAGAGAACTAGTTTCGGGAGTGTAATGTTTAACCACAAGTGTTTAGAGAATTTGTCAGTTGTTTTGATATCTCACATAAAAGTAACAGATCAGGGTTTCATGACTTTTTAGTGTGTTTAAATAGATCGGTTTCATGTATTGTCTTTACAGCCTTTGACATTCGATATAGTAATTCCTGTGCAGATTGCAGTGCAGTTGAAAAAACTCCACAACCCCTGAGCTCTTTTTCGCACAGTCATCACTTTCCAGAATCTGTAGAACTGCATTTAGTACACATCCATTCAATAAAGACTGGTATTTAAGTTATTATATGTTTTATTACATGTTAACACTGGGTGTGTGTGTGTGTGTGTGTGTGTGTGTGTGTGTGTGTGTGTGTGTGTGTGTGTGTGTGTGTGTGTGTGTGTGTTTGTGGGGTGTGTGTGCGCATCTGCTTGTATACCCTGCATATGTGGACGCACACAAACTCACCACTCCACATACCTGTGATACTACTAGCCTAACTGAGTACTTCCTCGGATTAATGCTGCATTTTCTAAGGGAGTTATTTTAACTGCTATGTTGATTATATTATTTAAGGAGAGCAAACAATGATAAGGCTTTTAAAAAAATAAAATAAAATAGCCTGTCCTTACTATAAACTGTAGAAAATGTGCAGTTTATATTCTATACAGTAGTAGCAAAAACTCTTTTTAGCAAAAAGGTATCGTAACAGAAGCTACAATATATAAATGATTCTAAAAAGTGTCTTTGCCTGTAAGTATTGTTAACGTAATACAGTTTACCACCTAGAAGTAATTGTAGTTGCTCATGTATTTGCACACAGTAAATATGTGCCTGTAGTGTCACATAAAGCCATGCTTAGTAAGGTCTGGCTTTGGGGAATGCTATTAATAATCCCTTAGTGGCCTTTTGGCCTGACGACCAACCTACTGGCCAGAGGTCAGAGGTCCCACGACTGCTGTGTCCGACTCTCACGCCACGTCTCTGCTGAGGAGGCAAATATGCTATTCTACCAACAAACTAATATAAGCTTATCAGGCATGTTACATTATAGATATATTTAAATGTATATCCACACAAATCCTTATTGACTCTTACAGATGTTTTTTTGCAACAGTGTTTCCTCTGCACAAAACATTAAATGAAAAATGTTATTGTACATACATGTAAATATAATGTGCTGATTTAGTGTTGGGATATATGATTTAATCTTTATAAAATATTCACTTGAGGACCGTTTTGGTGTTTCTTGAACCACATTTTAAGCAAATTTGTGTGGAGCCACAATACCGACTGGACCCAGAGTCCATTAAACTGTGTAATCTATTACAATCTGTCTCTTCAGTTATTCTTCTCCACTTTTTCAGTCAGATGACATGATTTGAAAATTCTGGGAAGAGAAAAAATTCCTTCTGCCTATAAATGTTTTTTTCATGGTCAACACTAATTTCAACAATTTTATATCTTTTGAAACCAAGACACATTATTGTTCTATTATATAAATGTTTAACAAGCAGTTGTTGATTTTAAAATGGTCAAGCCTAATTATGTCTCTGTGATTA
This sequence comes from Perca fluviatilis, assembly GCF_010015445.1. Classification (NCBI taxonomy): domain Eukaryota; kingdom Metazoa; phylum Chordata; class Actinopteri; order Perciformes; family Percidae; genus Perca; species Perca fluviatilis. The sequence goes on from NC_053129.1 coordinate 18,545,871, forward strand.
GCCGTGGCAGTTTTGACAATGGCATCATTTACACTTAAAGTTGAAATGTTGTTTATGTTCAGTTTGCTCTATAAATCAGATCCATTTCTCTCTTATTCCACTTGCTGTTCCCGTAGGTGCCCTTCATAAGCAAACCAACAGGAATACATAAACACAATCAGTCAAACGTATTCAAACACACACACACACAATCATAGACACATAAACACATATGTGCGTGCACATAAGGATGAGACCAAAGAATCACACACTGACCTGGGATCTAATTTTAGTGCTGCATATATATCATGGAAACACCTGACTGTGTCTGTTAAGAGAAACATCATCTTATCATGCGTTGCATCTGCATTTATTACACTAGTGTATGCACATTGTCATATTGTGTTTATAATGTAGTGTTTTCATTTGTCAGTGTCATTAATATCTTAAAAAATAAATCGATAAAAATTAGTCCAAGCATTGTCAAAATTCTTAGCACCACCGCATAATTCCATTTCATAAAGAAGAGATTACAAAGTTGATATTAAATATACTTTTATTTTATTTGTTTTTTTCTTTGACAAATAACCTATAACTTTGACTAATCTTTGACTAATAAGTAATATTTTACTAATATTTTTAAATGTAGTATCGGAAAAAAATTGGCTTAATTAAATTACAGCAGAATATTTCAGCCCTGTGCATAAGCGCATTTTGTGGAGTTGATTAGTGACATATAGTGTACAGTATTATGTTGTATTATGTTGGGCCAAAGTGGAGATTTTTAACTGGAAACTGCCATGATATAAAACTTCCCCCAAAAAACATCTGATATTTATGAAATTATATTTAATATGTTACTGATAGATTTTGGGTCTTATCGCTGCTTCTATGTGTTCTTCAAAAGCATTTAAGTGTAGATCAGAAATAATAAATAGAATTTTAAGTCTTTGTAACATTGCTATAAATGTTGTTTTGTTACTTGTGAGGGCCAGTGTCTTACATTCTGCTTAATCACCGTAGTGATAGGACAAATTTGGCTGCTTCCAGCACACACTTCTACACTGCATGGAAACAGCTATCACTGCACTTTAAGTAACACTGTCACTGTTGTTGTTTTATTAAATCCCATATTCAAGTTTGTTGGCTAAGGGGACCAGTACAATTGACTGGGAAGCCAAACGAACCCACTGACGGATGCAGGAAGCAGTTTCAGCAAAAATGACCACAGATAAAAACAATTCAAAAGTGTTCCGCCTGACGTGTTTATTAATGGCGATGGCTGCTGCATATGAGGGTACAGCCCAGCTCTGTGTGACGGCATGAGGGAAGAAATAACTTCATTACATGTCATGACCCCCCTTGTGATGTAGATATATCCTTTAGGCAGCCTGTCAAGGACTCTGAATTCATCAGGATGTAGATGGAGGCTTTTTTTGCAGCCGCTTTTCAATCAAAACATTAATGTGGCTTTCATGTGCTCAGGCTGAGTGCAAGCAGCAGAGACGACCTCTTAGAATGAGTTTGTTTTATTGATCAAGTAAAATTAACACACACACACACACACACTAACACACACCCACACAGAGAACAAGAAGCAGTGCGTCTAATCATGGTGTGGGTCAGCCAGCATGTTTAATTTAATGGGCCTCATCGTAGCTTCACGAGGTCTCACATTGTGAACTTAATTCCTCTTCACCACGTTAATTTGCATTGTGTCAATTGACCGGAGCGCTTACTGTATCAGCTTGAGTCTCACTTGAAATTCAGCCCATGCCCTAATACCATTAGGCAAATGCAAAGTTGTGTCATTTACACATTTGGGGAGAGAGAGAGAGAGAGAGAGAGAGAGAGAGAGAGACGAAGCCAATTTGCGCCGGACAAGACTCGCTTGTGATTATCAGTGGATGTTATTACTGTGGAGAAGCAGACGTTTGAAGGTTATGTTTCTGGGCAGTAATTGAAATGCAAAATAACATTAGGATCAATGGCCATCTCTGTTTATTTATGAAATCAATATTGGAACTGTCCCTCATGAGTCCCCCCTCTGATTCCCAATGACGGCTTAAGTCTCTGCTCGTTTATTCTTTCTCCCCCATAACCTCTTTCTTCTGTCTCTTTTTAAAAGGCAGTTAGGGGTGTGTTTGACTTTGCAGGGAGAGCAATTTCCTGGAGGTGGTGGACGTGTATGTAGATGGGGGGGGGTGGGGGGAGTTGATACTCCAGGTAAGGAGACATCATCCATGTGGGAAATCTATGCAATCTCTCCTCGTGGCAGTGACATTGAAGAGGCCATATGTTGGAAGGTGTGTGTGTGTGTGTGTGTGTGTGTGTGTGTGTGTGTGTGTGTGTGTGTGTGTGTGTGTGTGTGTGTGTGTGTGTGTGTGTGTGTGTGTATACATACAAAAGTAGTACTGGAACTTGTGGTAACTTTTAAAGGTAGGATATTTGTAAGAATGTAAAGCTGTTGTACAATGGTTTTCAAAACAAAATTCATAAAGAGCACTGGATATTCTTTCTCCACTTTCCGGACACAAATCTGTAGTAAAAAAAAGTCCACTAACTTATTCTCTGAGATTTCAACCATGAAGTGTGTTTAGAATAATTACAGCAGAAAATTCAGTCCTTCACAATGAAAGCACAAAATTCAAACTTTAGCTTTAACGTTATTATTGCTCTAACAGTTAGAAAATCTGCAGTTATTTTTATATTCAATTGATCATTTAAGGATTTTTTTAAAGCAAAAATGGCAAAGCATTTAGTGGTTCCAGCATCGTGACATTGAATATTTGGGGGGTTTCTTATTCTTCTATAATAATAAACATGATATCTATCTTCTTCCTCTTCTATCTTGTACGGTTAGACAGAACAAGACATGAAGACATCACCTCAGTCTCTGCGACCTTGTGATGGACATTTTCATTATTTTCTGTCAAAACAATTGCAAATTAATCAATTTGGAAAATAATCTTCAGTTGCAGCCCTAAACTTTATTTCCCCTGTCCTACAGCCAGACGAAACATTAAATGCACACAGACTTGAACATTAGATAAATAAAACCTAATAAAATGCACATTATATAAATATCTAAAACATATGCTGAAGGCACAACCTACCACAAAGAAGCAAGATATTAAAGCACAAAAGAAATGCAACACAATCTAAATTAGACCAGGAATAACATTTTGTTTAAAGGGTAATTACCTCAGTCCATAATAGCAGTAAATAAGTCTTTTAAATGCCGATTAATTAAATGAAGTAAACTATTCCACGGTTTGAAGACAGTAAATGCATCATCTCATCAAGCAGACCTGTAAGAGAACTTAAGGAGGTATATATTGATACAACAATTCAGACTTGATAGCTAGAATAGTAACTAGAATTGTATATGTAATATTTAAGTTTATGGCTGAGAGTCTGTGATTTAGATGTGTTAACTGAAGCTGTAAGGTTTGAGCAGACTGTTTAAGATATTGAGAAGACATGCACAGCTTGCAGATTTTAATTAACGCTGTTTCTATTGTAACCTTAAACTATTCTTTAAAAATGTATTTGATGTCTTTTCTCCATAAACCGACTAAATCATTCGCAGTAGCGCATAAATGCATTTAAATTTTAGACGCATACATTTTTTGATGACCTTCATTTGTGCCAACGCTATGTCACACGCATGTTGTTGTTACTACTTAACACTTGGGCGACACACGCTACCCCATTTTCCCGCTCGCATGACCATTCATTTCCCAGACACCCCGGCCGCGAACTAACAGTGTAATCTATGTGTCAGGCAGGAAGGGGCCCTCAGTGTAAGGCTGATAGAGTTTGCCCCAAACAAGGACAGCCTATCATAGAAAGATTAATGAACTAATTTCATGCATGGCTCCTTGCCTCTGTCCTTCCCTGCGCTTCCATGTTAGGCTGTGTGTTCAGCACTATGATTTACGCTGTGTTCTTTGCTACTAGCTTAGCCCCAAGCTTAACAACAATATTTCCCCTAAGTGGGAAAATACATAGTCAAATATGGAAAGTCTGATTGTTAACCCTTTACACATGAGGAGGATAGCATGAGGTCATTGTGGAGAACTGCTTTGATTATACATTTTAGAATTTATTTTTTATTTTTGACTGCTGGTAAAAATTTACTGTGCTGAAATTCGGAAGGCTGGAAAACATATTTCATGGTTTAGAGAAGAGGTGGATGGATTCAGGATGTATGTAGGGAAGCAGGGTATCTGAAACACTGCCAGCATGAGGAGGCATGCCAAAATACACACACATACACATACACACATGCAAACATAAACATTTGAGATTTTAAGCTGCTCTGCTGGAAAATGTTACACCCTTCACGCTTTGGCTCCAAGCTAAAAAAGAATTGGTCACTGATCTGAGTGTGTTCAGCATTTCAGGCAGCGTCTCGGTCATATTAAGCATTATGCACAGCTCTCTGCTGTAGTTTTGTCCATGAAGTCGTGTCTAGACGCTGTCTTTCTTCAGCGGGGTAGACACACTGAAACCTGTGTCTGGCGTCCATTGTGGGACCGTCTGGGCCTCTAAGAACAGCAGAGCAGAGAAGGCAGGTGACCTTCACGTCTGTCTGATGAGTCTTGCTTGTCTGCTCGGTTTGTACCATTTTTCTGCGCGGCGGAGCAAACACACCCCATTAGATATTACTGTAGGTGCAATGCGTTTGTGCGTGTTTGAGTGAGTGTGTGTTGCCAAGGGAGCGGGGTAGGTGGAGGAGTGTCAGGCTGCGCTTAGAAAATCTGTGTCTTCATAATAAGAGGAAGAAACCAAATTATGAAACTATGAAGCTATTTCTGTCCGAACGGATTGGTGGCTCGTGCCATTATTTCATTTCGACAGATTTGAAAGGACCCATTAGAAATTTCCATTAAACCTAACAAAAAACATCTCCCCAGCGTTACTGTGTGCTAAGTGGGGAATGAACTACTTTTTACATATGCCACAATGTACTATTCCATAGGGAATCCCCCTATCTGGCTGCGATGATGTATTAACTGCTACCACGCTGCTCTCTCCAATTCCCTCAGATGGGAGAAAATATACCTTCCAATTGACTATAGGTGCATGCATGCTGATTGCTAACCAGATTTAACGTGTGCCCTGTGAATCTTTTATAAACCGCAATAGCTTCAGAATGAAGACTAACATAATGTTGTATCGCTCCATCTCACACTATGTTAACAGTCCTGACTGATTAAAAATGCATAAGGAATGTCTGGGACCCGTAAGAGGAGGGTTTATTTTTTCATGGCTCATCTGGAACAGGAAGGAAGCAGAGGATCAATAGATCTGATCTGGGCCCAGGGGTAGAGACTATCTCCTCCTCCTCCTCCCTCCACCCGCTACCCGTTAGCAGTTAAAAGAGAGGTTTCATGTTATCAGGGCCTGATGACTTCATGGCTTTATAAACACTGAGGAAAAATACATGCCTAACCACAACAACTTTAAATTTGAAAACCCAGGGCTGCCCCTGGCAGAAAAAAGGCAACATGTTCAGAGGAATCTGGTCAACATGAGCTTTTTGTTAGTTTCAGACATTCTTAACATGGCTTTCCCCTGTTCTCGTCCAATATTTACAACTCACAAGCATGTAGAGCTCAAGTTGTGTAAGGTCAGCACCAACTCTGATAGACAGAGCCAGCGGTTCTTAGACAGATCCAAGCCTCGTTTCATGCTTTGTTTGAGAGGATGTTATTTAAGCTACTGCAAGTACAACAACATACAGATGCTACACTGCCCTAAAGAGAAATTATTGTCCAACAATAGCCTTAGTATTCGCTGCTATTTATTGTGTCATGCACATACAAGTGCCCAGCCCTCGTGAATTTAAAAGACATTTTTCAGAAAGTACTTCTCATGGCAAATAAAGAACTGTGTCCACTTGAAGCTCAACCAAAAAAGTCTGTCATTTTAAACCTCCCCTTTATAAAATACAACTCAAGTTGTTCTAGAAAAACATGCAGCAATGCAAGAAGCCCTCCAGAAACCTTTTGTTTTTGATCACATCTGATCATATTTTTCAATTATCTGGCAACAGTTTATTTTTGTTAGTAAGTCTGTTGTGTGTACAGAAGTTACATTTTCCATTAACTCTGCCTTTTCCCAAACTTTATAATGAAGTTTGCCATCAGGGAACATAATCCCAGGTCAGTGCCTCTTCCTCAGGCTCTCCAACCTCTCACTTAAGTCCACCGTAACCCAGCACCGTCCTTTGGCAAACTAAGCGGGACTATTGATTGGGTCATGTATTACCCATGATCCTCCATATGCTGAGTGTAACACCTCTCTCTGTCCATTAACAGCCTTCTGAAGTTGCATTCATTCATTTACTTCTGGCAGCCGACCAACTGTGGGCATTGTTTGCAAGATGTATGGGGCATCTGTTGACATGGTCGTTAGTTACCATTTTGCCTGAGAGAAATAAGCTGCTGTAGTATATCACTTGGCATTCCAACACATAAATGGTTGTGCCGGTAACATAATCTATCAAACTCAGATGGACCGTCGTGCTCCATCACAGCTGATGAATTTCTCGCAGAATGATCAGGAGATGATGGAAGAAAGCAATGCTCAGTGCTTCTTGTAACACTTGTTAGTGGTGATCATTTCAGTGATACTGTAGTTTTCTAATGTATAAGTAAGTTTCACGTACGGTTCTTTGTGTCTCAGTTCTCTAGAAAATCAGTGCTTATTAGCATGTGAGGTAAACAGGCTCCATTTTCATATCGCTGATGTTTGAAAGCCCTGTCCCTCCAGTATTTGTTTTACTTTAATTAAAAGATTGCATGACCCTGACTAGTTAAGAAAAAATAGGGAATTTTCTCCCACATTTGGACTAACGGACTCCTTAAAGAATTAAGAAGAATTTTTAAAGATGTTCCGTTATTGGCCAAGAACAATGTTTCTTCTCAATGAATTAGCTCTGTTGCTCCCCAGTTTGCACTTTATTTTCTGTAAATTCAATAACTAAAATTGACCACAGCTCTCGCCTTGTGTGTGTTTATCCAGGCTGCTAACCAGAATGCCCTCTGAGGACCGACATCTATCCTCCAGCTGTGGTTCTTACGTCAAAACCGAGCCTTCCAGTCCATCCTCCTCGCTAGTAGACACCGGTAGTCACCACAGTCCCAGCGGCAACTCTGACGCCAGCGGCTACATTAACGGCAGCAGCAGACACTCACATGCAATGGACTCCCCGCCGATGTTCAACCCAGGCATGCTCGGTGGTGGCGCTGCCGCTTGCCTACGCCGCTACGAGGAGTGCTCCGGCGTTGTGGCAGACGACTCGCCGATCAAGTGCGAGTACATGCTCAATGCCATTCCCAAGAGGCTGTGCCTGGTGTGTGGTGACATTGCTTCAGGGTACCACTACGGGGTGGCCTCCTGTGAGGCCTGCAAAGCCTTTTTCAAAAGGACGATACAAGGTATTTCCCACTTCTTCTTACAACTTTCACTGGCTCACCTGAGCTCATCTCCAATGTCTATATACTCCTAGTTAAACCTGAGAAAAATCATATTTTCTGTAATTTCCCAGGTGGTTGAATGTTCTTCTCAGAAAGTGTTAGCCCATTAACCAAGATGTACTATAACACACCTGTCTATATTTTCATAATGATTCTAAATAGTTTTTACTAGCTTTACCACAACATTTGTGATTGCCAGGAAAACATATTGACCTGATGGGGAATCCATTTTTATGTGTTTCTCAGTGCTGGTATCCAACCGTCTGCTCTTATTGGACTCAAACAAGGTAGTGATTACGAGCGTCTACAGCAGGCATTAGGCCCAGACTGTAAATCTGCTCTGGGTTGGGATTTTTAGATGCGTTTGCATGTGAATTGTACTCATGGCATCGACATTGCCATGTGTGGAAGCTGTTCCAGAATAATCACTTGGACAGAGAGGATATGCTGTCAACTGACAATTTAGAATTTTATTTGCAGGATTTGTTGTCTGTAGACATGGAACTAGACAGCAGGTTAGTGAGAAGATAAATTTGATCCGTCCAAACCCTTCTGAATTACTGGAGCAATACAAAACAGTTCAACATCTTCTTCATTTACCTATATAATTGTATTGGTAGTTGGCACAGTAAAAAAAAAAACACAGTAGTGCATTACTGCAAAACATAAGTTGAACGTGGCTGATTTATTAAACATACAGTAGCTGGTTACTTTCTCTCTGTAATCACTGTTAATGTTTCACTGTCCCAGCACACTTTACAGGTCATGGATTCTTGGGAATTTGGATAAAACAGGTTTTAATTTTGAAAATAAAAAGTTAGTTAAATTACAAAATCTGAAGGTATATCATTATAGACCAAAGTCTTGGCTGTTCAGCAATGTACTGGTGCAACCACCTCATATTTTTTTCATAAAATAGATGTTTTTCTAGTTATTACTTTGTTTTTGTCAACACCGTCAGACACAATAAAAAGCAAATTATGTTTTATTTAATTGGTCTAATATGCATTTAGAGTTTTTAAATCATTATCTGGCATTCGTAGTACACAGATATGCTGTTAAATGTTGAATATTCACTTTTGTTCATTTTTTATACTGTTTCACGTGTACTCCTTTAAAAGATCTAACATCATACAACGTTTACTAAAGCCTAAATAGAAAAAAGTAATGTTTTTTTTATTTAACAGACATATATTTGTCTTAAAAGAGACTATTACTTTAATAACTCAACAGCACTGAAGAAGAAACATATTGTAAGCGTATTCATTTAAAACAAATAAAACTCCCTCTGACGGTGGTGACTTTAGAACTGACGGTGGTGACACTAATCTGGTAACAGTGGCCTCATAACAACATACAATTCCAAAATGTATACCACACAAGATGGCTTCTTGCTTAACAACTTAATTTAACTATTGGATCCAAAAAAATAACAATCCTGAGCATGCATATTATGTGAAAGAGTAGGTTTTTGTCACCACCGTCAGACATCACCACTGTCAGGTTTTCTGTGATATACAGTCTGACGGTGGTGACAAAAACCTCCAAATAGTCCTTAACGGAGGCTAGAATATAATTGTTGATCAAAATAAATACGGCCTCACGGCTGTGGTTTCGGCCCCAGCCTCAAGGCCGAACCACAGCCGCGAGGATATCCACAAAAACCTGACGGTGGTGACGTCTGACGGTGGTGACAAAAACCTACTCTTTCACATGATATGCATGAGTTGTTCACATTAGCCGTCTTGTTTCCCCTCTATTGCTAGCTACTTCAGACCTCTTCTTAAAAAGTATACATTTATGTCAAAATCTAATCTAATATTTTTCATACAAAAGAGACGGTGTTGAGATTTTATGGTTGTGACAGTAGCAGTGTCGAAAAAGAAAGTTTAAGAGCTTGAGTGATCTTGAAGCATGCAGTAGAGATGAAGGTTTGAAAATGGGGTACTCAGGAATGTAGTTGACCTTGTAGTTGCCTGATTGTATTGCTTTTTATAAATATCTGACGGTGGTGACAAATATGTGGGACACATTTTGAGCAACCACAAATTAATAGTAAATATTGTTAAAAACTCACTGTAGTTTTTAAAACATATTACAATGTACTATTTCATGTGGTAAAGATATTATTCAATTCAATTATTACTTTTTGTTTTTTAAATCAAGTTGAAATGATTATCTCCTGTCCGAGGACAACTGATTTTGTAGGCAATGGGCCAGCAAATAATCATTAAATTAAAAAAGAATTAAAAATAAACCTATAAAATAAAACCTTACATATGTGCAAAGGACCCCCTGATTATAACCTTGATTCTTTTTATTAATGAAAATGTTATTAATTTCCAAAAGAATTGGCACTTTTCTTAGTGGGACATGTTTTTGTCAAAGTTTCAAGAATCAGTGAGGTGTTATACCTTTCTGTTTATGCTATTAGAGAACACAAGTATAAAATAGTGACTTCAATTCATGTTGGCCAACTCTAAAGTTATTACCCAGCCTGCTGCACAGATACTCCTGATACTCACTGGTTTGTACTTTTGCTAAAACAGAAATAAATGTCAAGGATAACAATATGATGTGTGTCCGTCTGTATTGATTTACAAAACAAGCAATCACTAAGAAAAGTGGAGACAACAAAAATTTGTCTTCTAATAAACGTTGCTGCTAGATGTATGTGTTTATGAAAGGTTGACAAATAGACAGCAGACAACATTTTCTTAAAGCCACTCACTGTCTTCTGGCAGATTTAAGCTACCTGATTAGCCTACTGGCTGAAGTCGGTGTGTTGAAGGGATTCATTCAACATGTTGCAATGTAAACCTAAAAATGTATATACCAGTTAGACTGTAAAAGCTTTACTTTCTAGCTTAATCTGGTCAATTAAAGGCTGCATGTGTCTCAGCAAAACAGTGAAGGACTGTAAATTGTTCCCATTTGACTTTGGGTTGTCTTGCAAAGATCCCCCTCTCTTCTTCTTCTTCTTCTTCTTCTTCTTCTTCTTCTTCTTCTTCTTCTTTCTTCTTTCTTCTTCTTCTTCTTCTTCTTCTTCTTCTTCTTCTTCTTCTTCTTCTCCTTCGTTGAGGACAGGCCCATAATGAACCTAATCTGTCCGTGATTCGTCCTGAGCCGCGGGAGTTTCAGTCAATAACAATCAGTGTTGGGTGACTGTAATTAAGAACCAGGCATTTCATTGGGAGAAAGTCAAGAAAGGAGGGAGGGAGGTGAGGATCTGTTCTTTGCCCCCTGGCCACTCCAGCCCACACCCAACAGGGAGGAGATGGGGGGGGGCAATTAGAAGCTGAGGCACGTGTTATCGGGGCAATAACAGTGGAAGGGAAGAGAGACGCTGAGGAGTCCTCCAAATAAAAGGCAGAGGGACAAGGGACAAGGGACAAGGGACGTGGTCATTCACTGAACAGAGAAGTCACTTTAATGGAATGGTAATCAGGAAGGGGGGTCCCGGCCTCGGTAAAGGAGGAGGACAAGGAGAGGTCCAGCTTGAGTGGAGATGAGTGCGTGGATAATAGCATGGCATAATCATATATCAAAATTTAGAGGGAAAATAAGAGAGGTTAAGGAAGGATATTAGAGTGGCTGAAATGTCCTTTGAGAAATAAAGGTGGACACAAGACCTGATTAACTAAGAGGGTATGCCGACAGTGAGCTTTTAGAGGCAGGCAATTTAAGACTATTGTGGACCCCTAATGCAACTCCCGCCCCCCCCCAACATACACACACAATGATGACACACACACACAGAGGTTATTTTGGATCCATTCAGGTATAAAATGTTTCCTTTAATAATTATAAAATGATATATTGAATGTGACCTTATTGTCCCCAGAGGGCAATTCTGGTGCAGCATAAAAAAATGATGTTTTTGTAAGAATAATGTTCATGAATAAAATAAATATGAAAGAAGAAGAAGGTAAACAAGGTGAAAAAAGAAGTATGCTAAACTAAGCCGGCCCATTCACTATTTTCTCTGTATATTAGCCACTTGGTAGTTTCTCTATAGTGAGAGGTAAATTGAGATTTCGGGCACCTACGGATCATCATAATTTTTGCATCATTATTGACGGGTGTACAGCAGTGTTTCACAACAGCAGTAAAATGTGATGCATTGCTTTGTGGGATTGTCCATACCATGGACACTACTTTTGAGGGCACTAGTGGACAAACACGTATTGCATTATTTTCTGCTAGTACAAAATAATGCATTAGTTGGGCCCAAATTCCATTCTACATATTAATCGTAGACAGTATGTCCTATATAGTGATTGTCTGTTTTTGCAGTACAGTAATTTCTTAAAAATTTCAAAAGAATACTTTACGCAAGATTAGGCAGCTTTATTTATATAGCACATTTCAAGAACAAGGTAATTCAAAGTGCTTTACATAACTTATTACTTATTACCGTCTTTGACCGACAGCTACCTGTGCCATCAGTCAAACTGTAACTATGAAATGACGTTGCCAATCAAACTTTACAAACAGAACGTTTAAAAAAAAAAAAGTGAATACACATTTATTTTGTTTTCCAACTCCATCTCTCTTGTGTGCACCGGTTAGTGTACATCAACAGTACCCTAAAAAAAATCAAGCATTCTTTTAGTATGCATACTTTTGTGTATAGGCTACTTCATTTACATTTTTCACTTTTCCTGTGTGAACACAGTACATGTTTAAAACCTGTTTAGAGTAAGTTGTAGTATTAATTTGAGACAAAGTTATTGAATTGTTGTATTTTAATTGCACAAACAGTATAATATGACAATTAGTATGAAGTACATGCTGTATACAATACGTTTGTAGTATAGAATTGGTACACACATCAGCACTGTACTGTATTTTCCCTATAACGCCTGTCAGTTTAAAAGACTTTACCTACCCTGAAACCAGCAGCAGCCTCTGCCAACATCCTGGCATGGTGCCCCGGGCCCCTCACTGTGCATATGACCCTGCTGGCACCATCGATGCCAGGGATCCTGACAAATGTTGGCACCTTCCCCTCGACCAACAGGGGATTGTGTGTGTGTGTGTGTGTGTGTGTGTGTGTGTGTGTGTGTGTGTGTGTGTGTGTGTGTGTGTGTGTGTGTGTGTGTGTGTGTGTGTGTGTGTGTGTGTGTGTGTGTGTGTGTGTGTGTGTGTGTGTGTGTGTGTGTGTGTGTGTGTGTGTGTTGTGGGGGGCAGCTTTGGCAGGACTGCAACAGATAACACCTGGTTTGCTGTTTTTAGGTACCATTAATACATCTCTGGACTTAGGGGACATTGTTTAAACACTCAATCAAAGGATTCAGGTACTTGGGATAGAGGATTTGTCATTGGATTTTTGGGGTCACGTCAGCTTTTGAAGTGACACGTAATGACCCTTAAAAATAATTGTTAACCGAAACCTGTTGATAAAAACAGGCAGCGGTTACATGGCAGCCGATTTAATGTCTGTACTTCTGGCTTTTTTTGGACCCGATTGATGAAATTGCATACAAATTATTTCCATAGTGAGCCAACAAACGTCAAGACGGACTTGAATAATACATTGAGTTTTGCTGCATGATATGGAAGCCTTAGATTGGCGAGTCTAACAGCAGCTCTTGGTTTTTACTAGATAGCCTAATCCAGAGCGCTCAGCTGCGCGCCCATCTCTTAGCCCTTGTGTTGTTGAGAGAGGGCAGCTTCCCCATCATCCTTTAGGTGAAGAAGGATGAGCTTGAAGGGGTCGTGGTGAGCGTTGCAGAGAGGATGCTCTGCATTAATGAAGCCAATTTATCTGTGAGTCAAAATGGGGGTGGGACTCCGGGGCGGGGAGGTGCTTTTTACATGTCCCATCAAAATGCCACTAAAACCTCCTCTCCTTCAGGAGTGTCATACGGGGTCACCTTGGGACAGGTGTGTGTGCCTGTGTGTGTGTGTGTGTGTGTGTGTGTGTGTGTGTGTGTGTGTGTGTGTGTGTGTGTGTGTGTGTGTGTGTGTGTGTGTGTGTGTGTGTGTGTGTGTGTGTGTGTGTGTGTGTGTGTGTGTGTGTGTGTGTGTGTGTGTGTGTGTGTGTGTGTGTGTGTGTACACACACGCATGTGTTGTCTCTAACTGTCATTCTGTGCCTGTTCTTTACTCTTTCCGATTTGGTCTCCTTTTCTATGCAAAAATTCTAAAACATCTGTCATTCTTCTAATGACATCATGTTTTTCTAATCTTCTACAGGGAATATTGAGTACAGCTGTCCGGCCACCAATGAATGTGAGATCACCAAAAGGAGACGCAAGTCGTGCCAGGCGTGCCGCTTCATGAAATGTCTTAAAGTTGGCATGTTAAAAGAAGGTGAGTACTGATTTTATTACCTGGTCATTTTTTGTGTTCTTCTTCTTACCTAATTCTACTTCAGGTATAATTTAAGAGATATAGGGCTGAAACAAATCATGGATGTATCAATCAACAGAAATGCAGTCTACAACCTAATATCAAACATTGACCAAAATGATCTGGTTCCATCAAGTCAAGTCATCTTCTCAAATGTGAAGTATTGTTTCTTTTATTTTATACTAATTTGTGACAATTTAAATTAATCAATAATTAAAATAATTGTTAGTTGCAGCCCTGGTGAGATTTTAAACAGCACTTATTGGTCTCAACTATTTAAGAGAATTATGATAAAAGTAGCATTGAAAAGGCAAAATAAATATTGTTTTTAAATGGAAATCTTACTCCCATTCTTCTGATTTCTGTTTTTTTTTTTATTATAGTTAGAATTAAGCTGTCCTGTATGGGACCAAAAACCTTATGATCATCTAAATTATAAAACTTTTAAATAACCTATTAGATGCTGTTGAGATTGTGACCAAACTTAAAACAAGTGTTTTTAGCTCATGAAGAGTTGATCAATGAAATATGAATATGAAAAGCTTATTATTTAGGGTTATAAAGTGGATTGCTGAGCTTTAGGAGTAACTATCAAAATGTTGAACATAGACAGTTGATCGTGACTCTAACACAGTCTAACAGTTTTACTGGGGGCTAAAAGAAGGGTCAGTGATCAGATATTAAACCAAGCTTTGTCCTCCGGGAGACACCAGTGGCATCACCCACAAACCTTGCTTACCTCTCCTCACACTGTTGAGCCTCTCTGCGTTTAACTCAGACGGGTAGGAACAAACTGCTGAGTTGGATGTTCCTACCAAGACTGACTGAGAAGTGTAACAGTACTCTTGAAAAGCACAGGCTGTTCTCCTAAGACTTCCCTCTCCCCTGGGCTCTGGGTGTCTCTCTCCCTCACCCTCTCTCTCCCTCTCTGTCTGTCTGTCTGTCTCCCTTCCCCTCTCTTGCCTGGCATATTGATCCGCTAAATGCTTTCCGAACATCCCACCTCACTTCCTGCATGTGTTGTTTCTCCTCTAGAGAGAGACCTTTGGGAGTACAGAGGGAAAATCTAGCCGATAGATTTTTCTTTTTCTTTTTTTCAAAGGAAAGAGGGTTGTTATGTGTTTGTTTTTTTGCATTTGTTTGTTTAGCTAGAAGAGCTATTCCACCCTGATGCATATAGTCTAGCTCTTAGTTATGCTTTTGTAGAGAGTATTATAATACCTAATGCTGAATTGGGACTTCACTGTACACCTTTTTGGACAGATTTTTATGCAATAAGATGCACCTTAAAAAAAATATAATAATAATAATAATAATATATATATATGCTTTGTGAAAGCAAGGGAGAATTATGTATAATTTATTTGTTGAATTTCATGCCATGTATTTCATTGGCACATTTTTACTCCCTCGGGTTTTAGTTACTTTAGATCAGGGGTTTCCAAACTGTGAGGTGCCGAGGGAGCTACGGAGGCAGAGATACTGTGTGAGGTGAAAGGGAGAGGAGAATGTGTTCTGTTCAGGTGTTCTGAAAACAATGGAAAGTTAGTTAATATAGTTTGATTTGTCCCGCTTGTCAGGAGCAGCAGCAGTGGCTGTAACACATAACTCATGGAATTGTTTGAGGTATTTTAAAACCCTTAGTGCACAATCAACTTTAAAAATGTATAGAAAAAAGGCACTCCTTATGAAGAACTTGTGGGAGAATTATGTTTTTCAAGTTTTCTTCAGAATCAAAGTAACTCAGTGAGCTTACATCTATGGGTACATTGTGGGATGGGCATGATAGTCCCCATCAGTGTTGTAATGTAACAAAGTACAAATACTTAGTTACTGTACTTAAGTAGAATTTTCACGTATCTGTACTTTACTTCGTTATTTATATTATTGGAAACTTTCACTTTTACGCCACTACATTTTCCCTCAGCGTCTTCGTTACTAACAAGAAATGTTGTCATACGTTGGAGTGAACAAAAACTTCAAATTCTGTTTTTCTCTTTGTTAATGTCAGACTTTGATGTTTAAGAAGGTGTGGACACCCTGAATATTATGCTTTACTATAAGGAAGCCACAATAAAGTTCATTATCAAAGTTTTTCTGTACTTTTACTTCTAATAGTTAAGTACATTTTATTTCAGAAAATTACTTTTGGTATTCAAGTACAGTAAATATCAAATACTTTAAGACTTTTACTCAAGTAATATTCTAAAAGGTGACTTTAACTTCTACCAAAGTCATTTTCTGTTAAGATACTTGTACTTTTACTCAAGTATTGCTTTTAAATACTTTATATGGGACTGGTCTCCATCCACCAAACCAACACTTAGAGTTTAGTTGACAAATGATAGCTTCAGAGTAGTGTCTGTGTTTTTTAATACTTATTCAACAGAACATTATTTGAGCTCTGATATTATTAACATCCCTTCACAATGTTAGGACCAGCATGAAACTCCACTAAGTACAACATTATATACCAGTTTTAACACAGATTACACCATGTTAAATTCAGAGTTCAGTCCACTGCCATCTACACTGATTGTATAATATATATCCTAATGTTAAAAGGAGCGTTCAAAAAAACTGTTCATAGACTCAACAGTCATCATTTCCTAAAATAAACCATGGTCATACCATTTTGTTGTGTTCTGCCAGCACCAAACACAACTCATAATAGAAGCTAGGAGCAGTTAACTGCAATCTGTGTTGGTAACACAAGATTGTATGTCAGGCTCTTGGTTCACTGCCACTAATACAACTTCACTATGTATGCTGTGTTTGTTCATCTCAGAATGAAGGGTCATTCATTGTATTGCCATTAACACACTATTTATACATGCGCCCACTCTTGATGTCTTCATCCCGGCCCAAATATCTCACGCCGAGGCATTGACTCTCAGCCAGAAAAAACTAAGTTCCTTCAGAAATAAAGCTGAAACTATTAGCGCATGCTTAGAGGAAAACGGTGGGGTATTGTCTGTGGCGGGCCGAGCTAAGCCGTTGATGTGGACAGTCAGCGTGTGTGTGTGTGTGTGTGTGTGTGTGTGTGTGTGTGTGTGTGTGTGTGTGTGTGTGTGTGTGTGTGTGTGTGTGTGTGTGTGTGTGTGTGTGTGTGTGTGTGTGTGTGTGTGTGTGTGTGTGTGTGTGTGTGTGTGTGTGAGGGGAAATCTGTAGCCTCCATTGCCTGCTGCTCCTGAGACGCGGCATCACAGCCACCTCAACATGTGGCACAGTAGTTTATTCTCTGAAAGTGATGACATTCAATTAAAAGGAAAAAGGACATTTAATTGTAGCATAGTGCCACACAACCTTTTACAGACATGGGGGGGCTTTGATCATGGAATCAATGGGGGACAGCGGCTTGCCCTACTTCATGTAATGTGATCACCATGTAACAAGTGGCACAGGACTGGTCATGGAAAAGGAATAATCACAAATATGAATGCAGGATGCATGTAAGAAGCAAACTAGTCTTAAAGAGATCTGCATTACATTACCGCCACATGTTGCATTGTAAACCTCTTAAAATTGTCTATTTTACAACTATTGGTATACCAAATGACCAAAACGTTATCATGTTAGAGTTATTACCTCATGAATTCGTATTACCAATGCTCAGATTACAATCTTCCCATGCTCTCAACATCCCAAAGTTATGTTTTAAATAGTTACAGTGCGGCAGTGTCATAAGAACTACTTTGCACTGCAGAAGATGTTGAAAGAACTTATGTGATCAGTCGTTCTAAAAGTGTCTAATATTTCCACCAGGACCCTCCTAAGCTCCGCTCTAAGCATGCCATCCCGAATTATAAAGTGCCAGCTGCCACAGTTATACACCAGCACCGTTGGTGGGCAGGGGAAACCCCTCCTCCCTGTAACACCTGCCTAATCAGCTGACTTGAGTTCTCAAGCCCAGTTTGGTGGCTTCAGGTGTGTTTGGAGTCCAGTGTCGGTCCAAACAAATCATCTGTTTCGTAAACAGTAGGGGAAGCAAAATGAGCCAGTGAATTAAAGTGATGAGGGGTTAACCATTATATATTGTATGATGTTCCCTGTGTGGGTGCACATTACGTGAGTTTGGATGTGAGTAAGCCGTTTTTGTGACAAGAAATGAATTAATTATCTTGTGTGTGAGAGAAAAAATCAAAGAGACTCTTGGAAAAAATATTGTAGATGCCAGGCTTCTTTCCAGATCTGGCTTTACTGCTGTGCCTCTGCAGAGCGCCTGGATGAGCTGCACGGAAGGTAGCTGCAGGAGTCTGTTTGAGGAAACCAGCCTCGCTCAGTGACCCCTTAAATGTCCAGCTGAGGCTGATAAAAGGTCACAGGTCCAATGGAAAAATTCTCACGTAATTACAACTCGCGGAAGGTATGGTGTCAGTCACTCCTGCCAGGAGTCACTGCCTGCAGCTTATAGCAGGGCTAATAACCCTTTAGCATTACTGTATAATGTTAAATTATGAAAGAATTTTCTGGAATTAATTAGATTTCTTTTTTACTTTGTGTGTTGAGTCACTCCTGGTATTTTCCAGTGAAGATGGAAGGTTTATTTTTAACTTTTTGTAGTTTTAGTGCTGCAACAAATTCTTCGTAATCTAAGAAATCACATCATCATGTTAGCAAGCATGTTTAAAAAGTATGTCCTATTGAAATAGAAGTGTACAACTCTGTTAGGTTTACAGAATTTCTGCCATGAATGAACATTTTAACGATTTCTATAAAAGACACTTGAGCCTTTGCTCTTCTGAAGTCCATGCTTGCCGATTTTAGTGTTAGCTCGCCGTTTCTGTGGTGTATTCTTTGCTTGTGGGGTTTTTCTGACACCACTGTACAGTAACGTGGTGGATAAATACAAGCTGCCAGACTATTTTGGCAACCTACACCGCTGTCTCGCCCTCGCCCAACCACAGATAGGGATCAGCAGTCTTTCCTGAGCGAACGTGGCTACCGGGATAACGTTACAGCCTTATTTTCCTCCAGCCACATACACAAAAGATTAGTAAAGCCATATCTAATATCACAGACTGTCAGGTCCCTTTTCCAATCAATAGGCTTAGATCAGAAACCAATCTATACACTAAGATTACATCATCAAAATAAAGATATAGCAAAAATCTATACTGTATGGGTGCCTTTAAAGTCTTAGCCGATACATCTGCACAGCATACAAAACCAGATTCAGTTTCACCTGTGTTGCTCTATGTCTGTGTATTGAAGGCAGTTAAGCTGTAAAGACAAAATGGCCTCTGACCCCTTGCCACTTGAATTTGTCTTGTACGGCAAACTTGTCTATCTAACAGCCCATGTGTGGGGCCTTGTTTGCTTTTTAGGGTGTCAGAGTAGCTGGCAGACTGCAGCTGAGAGTCAGCGCCCACCCAGAGGCTCCGCACTGGCCTGTCCTCACTGTCTGGCAGGTGATAGATCAGACACGGAGGCTAACACGTGTTCCTCTGAAGAAGGGGATTTAGCGAAGCGCTGACCTCTTTACAACCCTCCGATACACACACTCGACTCACAGCACACACATTCATGTACGCACATGCCAAATGTATATCACCCTTGACAAGTGACATGGGATCGGACCTTGAGGTCCATGTTTCCTCTTGGCACCCTTCTCCCTCTGTGTTCTTTTTCTTTTACCCACTCCAACACACAGCAATTTGTGCACCACAGACTGTACGCCTGCCCGCCAACACATCGGGGATCCTGAATCGACCCGGCCATCTCCAGCCACGCAGATGTTTTCAAATACAGGCACATTTGTGGTCAGCGCGGCTCTGTAATACACAGTAATACCCCTTGCAGACACGCCGGCTCAGATTTATAAAAAGTGTAAAACATGATAAAGAGAGCGATGCCAGTGTGCGGTTATGGGAGAACAACTCCTGTTTTGTCTTGTCAGCCCATTGGGGTTTAGAACAGGTGGGACGCCATCCTGATACACCCCCTCCTCCTCCCCTTGTCCTATGCCCATTTTCCTCTACCCTCCCTCTCTCTCTACAATCAAACAAAAGCTGTCCGATGTCTTTAGCTCTTCACAGGCTCGGAGACTCGACCCTCACAAGTAGCTCTGCAAGGCCAAGGTCCATGTGCCCTGTAAAGGGTAAGCGACTGTGTAGGAGGGGGCGTACGCTGCATCCCTCTGATTTTTCCCAGCTAAAATAGGGAGCTCGTAATCTCCCTTTGGCAGTGTTAGCCAGCCAGCCAATTCTGACACATTTTCTAGAAAGAAGCGCCTCTGACAGGTGAGCGGCTGAAAATAGTGCAAGAGATACATAAACACACACACACACACACACACTCACACACAAACACACACACACACACAAGCACATGTTCATTTAGGAACAGACAAGCTCGATACACTCTGTATGAGCCAAACACACATTTGTGTGATGAAATCTGTTCTCTATAGAGCTTCATAGTATGAACGAATGTCACAAAGATAAACTCTGTTTTTTTATTTTGGGAGCAGCATCATTAGTTTTCACTTAATTTCTATCGTTTCTATCCATGTTTGATTTGTTCTGTATTTTTCTAGTGTCATTAATAGTGTGCAGGCCTGTAGCCAATGAGGACACTGAAGTCATGCTGTCTGTACTTTGTGAGCGAGTTACATGCTATATTTTAATAAAAAGGTACACATGGTGTGTATCACATATGGTGGTTATAGTATCTTTAGACTCAATATAACAACCAGAAGATAAATAAATAAACGATTCATTATTTCCGCACCAGAATGTTGGGTCTTTTTTTATGAGATTTACAGAAAATGTGATTACATTTAACAGAAAAAATAAAGTTATTATTATTATACAATTACGATTTAGTGACCTTTTTTTGTGTTTGTGTTGGTGGAATTTAAGTATACCTAAAATCCTGGCTATAAACCTAGCTGTATGATTTCTATAATTGTTTTTCTTTTATGTAGACATAAAATCAGGATTGGCAACTACTTTGCTGAAAAGAATAGGAATAAAAATAAAGAATAAATAGCCTATTAAGCACATTAAAAGAATTAAATAAATCCACATGACACAAACACACGCACAGCGGCCGCCACATAAAGGAAAACAGGTGGCCGTAAAGATTGCTCCTATTCAAACATGCCTCATCGTCTTTCCCCACTCATGTACACACACGCAGAGCAAGAATGGACTGTCAGCCAGTATCTTTGTGTCTTAGGCCGTCTAAGTTATGAGCATACTGTACTGTATGATCTTACCAAGTTCATAACATTCAGCACACAGACTTCTACCAGCCTCACCCCTGCATCCATACTTTGGCTGCCACACGTTAAGGCCAGCAACCGTAAAAAAAAATGGATCTGGATGCTTTAAAGATGATCTGTTGCTCTCATGTCCCAGGCTCTCACACTACCAAAACACAAGCTCTCCTCTTGACCTGATTTGTCTTGAAGCATGCTGGCTGGTGTGGTTTTGGGCCTGAGGTGTGGAATGTGGTGCTGACGATGACACAAACCCCCACCCGCCCACCCCCAGCCCTCCACAAGGGGCCTCATCCAGCTGTCTTGTTGTGGTCAGATTCTCAGTACTGTGCCCTATCACATGGGGAGGAGATAATCCCGCACTGGTCGGATCAGGCGCTCGCTGGGACAGGAAGGGCTGTCAGGGAGGGAGATGTACACCCGATGCTGAAAGGGAGAGAAAAAAGAGACAGACAGACAGGAAAGTGAGAGAAAGAAAAACAGAGATCTTGCAGAAAACTGATACATTCAGCCAAAAACAGCAGCTTGTTCCGTCTTATTCCCTGACCCTGCCATTCTTCAACATTATCTAACCATTTTTTTCCTCTCTGTCATTCTCTCTGCCCTCCTGCCTTGGGTCTCTGCCGTTTGCAGCACCGCTAAGCTGTAAACTGAAACTGGTTAGCGCTGAGCTCTTAATTCTTGTCAGCGTCTATTAATTATGGGCCAGTTGGATGTTCCAGTTCAAACAGCCCCCGCGGATCTTGGAATTCTAACTCCGGCTGTTTGGTCACTTGTCGCTTGTCACAGCCACATGACCCCGCAGCCTGCAGTAGGGAAAACAGTGTGTGTGTGTGTGTGTGTGTGTGTGTGTGTGTGTGTGTGTGTGTGTGTGTGTGTTTGTGTGTGTGTGTGTGTGTGTGTGTGTGTGTGTGTGTGTGTGTGTGTGTGTGTGTGTGTGTGTGTGTGTGTGTGTGTGTGTGCCTGCCTGTGGGTGCATGCGTGTGTGCGGACGTGCATGCGTGTGCGTGTGTGCATGCATGTGAGGATGGTGATAGATGTCAGGGACAAAAGCAGCAACAATTTGCTGTCAGTTAGTCTGACAAGTCTGTCAATTTAGGGTATACACCTGCTTGATACGTTTTTGCATTACACAAGCTTATTGTTGTGAAAGCATTTACTGACTGCATGGCCCTTTATTAGGCCTGTGTTTGTGTGTGTGTGTGTGTGTGTGTGTGTGTGTGTGTGTGTGTGTGTGTGTGTGTGTGTGTGTGTGTGTGTGTGTGTGTGTCATTAAATAGAGAGAAGCTATTGAATTGATTTAATATCTGGAGTACATGCGTACAGTTTCCTGAAGCACAATTTATAATTTTAAATTTACCTTAACCAAGAGTAATGGTAGAAACAAGTACTAAAGTTCCATCTATCGCAAACCCAGTTCCAAGCTGCCTAACTGACTAATTAAAACCGCATCCACATGTGTTCAAAGAACAAGAAGTCTGTTTGCAAGCCTTATTGATTACTTTAAGGCGTACAAATGGAAAGCTGTGTTAGGAGAGGGACTCTCGATTTAGCTTCAATCTGCCAGGCATAAAATGATCTCACTGTGTTTGCTGGGAAGAATCAGCTCCCTCTGGGCACGGTGGGTAATTAGGTTAGTGGATAGTCGGTGTCAGGAAATTGAAAGACCATCCTAATCGGATTCTTTTGTTTCCAGGGGAATCAAAGAAATGTATACGAGTCACTGGGAAATCTCACACGACTCAATTCCACTTGACCATGTAAAATCTGTTTGCTGTCCCTCAATGCTCAAACAACTTTTAATACAAGGGTGTAAATCCAGCACATACGGTGCATCTGATGTAGCCTGTGTCCTTTGAGATGGCTTTCAAGATAATCCCTGATATGTCAGTTTGTATACTAACTAGATACTTACACTCTTCCATCTGCAACAAGGAGGTATTGAACTCTTTCTGTTAAAAGGTCGAAAATAAAAGAAAAAAACTAGTAGTCCCAGTTACAGTATATGCATATATAATGACTTACTTACATACAGGATTATACAACAAGTAGATCTGACCAGACAACCTGATTGGTCAACTAGACATTTAGAACATGCTCAAATCAGCATGACATCACACCCAGAGCTATTTGAGCACACCTGGCGCATCACTTAAAATATCACTCCGCCATTTCTGTCAACACTACGGAGTTGAATTAAAACACTATTTAAAAATATTTGTATTTGTAATTGATGTAATAAATGAAAGCACCTCGGTCCTAGCCGCATCACTGTCATTAAAGCAAACCCCTCTTGTGTAATATTGCTTAAATAAAGTACTACAAAAGGCTTCCTTAACGTGCTATAACTAGAAAAATAGCTGTGTATGATACTGAAGAAATACTCAGTTTATAATAAATGTAAAAAATAATAAAAACACTGAAATCCTTGAGAGAGATTTATGACTCAGCAATAT
This sequence comes from Perca fluviatilis, assembly GCF_010015445.1. Lineage (NCBI taxonomy): Eukaryota > Metazoa > Chordata > Actinopteri > Perciformes > Percidae > Perca > Perca fluviatilis. Next base: position 18,569,377 of record NC_053129.1, read on the forward strand.
ATTATGCAAATAGTCTTTTATCATGTTAAAAGCTTTAAAGTTTCTTTGGTGCAGCAGCCATTTATACATGTGTAATATTTTTTGCAGGTGTACGTCTGGACCGGGTGAGAGGGGGGAGACAGAAGTACAAACGGAGGTTGGACGCCGAGAACAGCGCCTACCTCGGCCTCGGCATCCCTCCTCCAGCTAAAAAGCCATGTGAGTCACAGTTTTTTTTTCTTCTTTTTTTTCTATCTCACTTAGCTGAATGCTGAGTGTTAATGTTAAAGGAGGCACCTTAACATTACATTTATTTTTATATCAAAGCAGCCATTTCAAAACTTTGGGCATTTATAGAAATGTTGGGACTCGGAGTACTGCTATTGGAAATATATTCATTTTACAATTTACATTAAAAAATTTTGTACATGGGATTTCAATGTCAGGGGAAACAATCTGTGTTCAGATGTGCTATAGTCTGATTCAGGACCAGGCCAATCTCAACCTGACACTTTTTTGACTTCACCATATATTATGACACGCAAGACTATATTTTGAATTAACACTTTTGCTATGTATTATTTAATCATTCACTTGTTGTGTCATTTCTGTGCCCCAGTCCAGCCTACATTTCTTTTATTTTCTTCTTTTTTTAACTATATATGCTATACTGCTAAAACTGTTTCACAATCCATCTCTCATTTCTCTCTCCATCTCTGCATCCGTCCTCCCCTCTTTCAGTGACGAAGATCGTTTCCCATCTGTTGGTAGTGGAACCAGAAAAAATCTATGCCATGCCTGACCCCACCATGCCCGACGGAGACATCAAGGCCCTGACCACGCTGTGCGACTTGGCCGACCGCGAACTGGTGGTCATCATCGGCTGGGCAAAACATATCCCAGGTAGAGAGACATGACTGCTAATGAAGGAATGTGTTGTCTGGGAAATCGTTTTCAGATTCTTTTTTTCTTAATATAACAATTTTAAGCACTTACTATTTACTTTTTTCCCCGTGTTTTGCCAAAAGTAGATTAAAAACAAAATACAATCATGTTTTTTTTTTTTGATATGCTAATTAATGTATGACATAAGAAATAGGACTGTGATTATTGGACCAGCTGTTTTGGTTCATGAAATTTAAAAACATCTATTGTAGTGTGTAAGGTAGTGTGAGCTTTTGACAATGAAGTATCCCACATTTGTACTTTTATTTTCTGGAACGATATAGTATGAGCTTACTGAAGTAGTTTACTGACTGTTGCACATACATAAACCCCCACACACACTCACAAACACACACAGACACACACAGACACACACAAACAAACACACACACACACACACACAGGATAATTAACATCTGCTACTCATCTGCACCTTAGGGAGAAGCTAGTCCCATATTCTAAAATCTAATCAATAAAGAGCAGCTGAAACCTTTGATTTGACTGGGTAGGGTGGGAGAGTCTGGGGGGGGAGGTCCACCCCTATGTCAATGTATTCCATTTCAATCCCAGACTTAAAGAAAGCAATCCTCTTACTTACTTAAGGAGACTACACAGTAAAATTGATTTATTTAGGGGAATACTGATGGATTTACCCGCTCCTTGTTGACAGATTCTTAAATAAGACTTGTTATTCAAATGTTCTCTTTTTATCTCAGTTGAAACATACACTTTGGGCCTCTGTATGTTTAAAGGAAGCACAGGTTAGACTCAAAGTAGATACATCTCATTGATCCAGTCAAGTATGGTTTGTACAATATTGCACATGTGGCCAATTCAACCTTTTGTTATTGCAATTTATTGCTGCAGGACACAAGTTTCATCATCAATTAACTGCTACATATTTTCTCAATCAATTCCCATCACAATTTTACAGTACAAAGTAACATCTTCAAATGCCTTGGTTTTGTCCCACCAACAGTACAAAACCCAAAGATATTTCATTGATAAAGATGTCATATGATATGATAATCAATGTGTTGATACCAAACCTGTCCTGGGAACCTCAGAGGATTGACTTTACAAAGGGGAGCCGTTTGGCTTTGGAGGGACGCTTGGGTCCGAGGCAAGGGTGCTGTCTCACCTCCGCAAGATGCTTTAACAGGGATAAAAGGAAGTCTTTTCTCTTTTTCATCAAACATTTTGACACAAATCTTTTTTTTAACTGGCTTTTAAAAATAAATCTAGAGAGAGAAAGAGATCCCAAATCCAATTCTTTAACAACGTCATAGCTACAGGGGGTCAGAAATTAATTCAAGCAATCTGCCGTCATATTTTTGGACCTCAATTTCTGTTCCATTTCCTATGTATAACTATTGATCTTGAAAGCTATGTAGATCTAAATCCAGACCTGACAGAGTTATTAAAGGGGCATGGGACACTCTGGGGACATTTTACCCGGGGCCACCGGGTCAGAGTGTCACCAAGTAACGATTAAGACAAAAGGGGTCCCTACAGTTTAACAGTCCACTCCCATCATTACACTCATAGCCCACTGCGCAAATGGCCTTAACGATGAGGTAATAAGAGTCATTACTGCAGATCGCTCCATTAATGTAAAAGTCCTTCAACATATAGATGTGGAGACCTGGGAGGAAACATGCCACGTTGAATAGGTTTTCTGTTACATTTTGTCATTTTGAAGGCTTGATTATTTGTGAATTTGAAAAGCCGAGCTAAAGGCAACTTACTATGATGTGCTTTAATGTGCACCAGTTTGCTTTAAATATGAAAGCAAATATGTGCACCAAATAAATAACATGTTTAACTTGGGCTTCTACAGAAGCCCAAGTACAGAGGAAGGCTGTAAGTCATCACAAGGCAGCCATTGATTGGATGTTGCAAACACTGTTGTGAAAATGGAAACAGAATAGCAGCAGGAGGTCAGAGGTGACCACTAATTTGTGCAGCTGTTAACACACACACACCTTCATGTAAGTGCACACAACAGCATCCAGCGCCCTTTAGTATTTAGTGTTCATTCAGTTCAGCATTGCTTTCTTCCTCTTTCCTCTCTTTTTCTCTGCCACTCACACACACAGACTCTCTCTACCATCATATCTTTCACACACACTCTGTGGCTTCCTTGTTCGCGTGTTCCCCTGGCTCTCCCCCTCCTACTCCTCCTGCTCATATAGGGCCCTCTAGTCTCATTATTACCTCTGTCTTTTTATTAGGCCCATTAGGGCTCTTAGGAGGCCTGTAATGATACTAAATGAATAGAGAGTGAACTGCTGTCTGTTTTAGACCTAGCTCTCAATGACAGCTTCAAGCTTCACTGCCAACCACTCAGTATCTTCATTGTACTGAATAGGGATTCAATTACTTATCTGATCTGTACCTGTACTGTACTGTTGCATAGCCAGAGCTCTCTTCTTTTGTGCAAACAATCACTAACATCCCACAGTATGCTGAGGATTGGTACCTTATAGAAATAGACGCATGATATACTGTTAAATCATATGGTACAGTGATTCTGTATGACCTGTAACATCATAGGCTGTTACATGTAGATTTACTGTCCTAGTAAGTAGAATTGAATCCCAAATTTGATTCTCCGTCACTTAATTCAGTGTTACAAAGACAAACAACAACTATTTGGTTATTATTAAACAGAAAGACTCGGTTTAACTGTATAACAAACGCCATCCCATTAAAATGCATTTCTGTAAAAAAAAAAAATAATAATCTACGGGCTCTGTCACAATGAAAATGTATAGCAAGAAAGCTATGTGATAGCAACTATCTAGCTACATTTACTTATTCCACTTTCTCTTTAACTGAAAATGATCAGTTGAACCAATATTTTGTTCATTCAGTTTGTTATCCAACATACAGTAGCTAAATAAAGCAGTAGCTAAAGCTAACCTAAGTTAGTTTGACTAAAAGATAACGTTAGCTTAGCAGAGTGTCAGTAACTGCCATCTCATCTTTTGACTTTAGTGAATTCACATAATTTGGTGTGTTTAAGTTGCCTTTAAATCCCATATTTAAATGTATTAAACTATAGATTGATTTTTATTTCGATTTCATCCAAAGGCAGAGTGCAGTATCTGCATTTTTTTTAAGTATCCTTTATAGCCTATGATTTAATTAGGTGGACTAATCAGCATTAAAAGGTATAAAATTAAAGCATTACAACCTTTCTATGCAGTTTTCCTGGCAGCCTGTAAAATTTAAACTCTTTTTCCTTAATTTCTCCTTCACTGCTCTCTGCCGTTGTAGGGCAGAATAGTAGATGATAATTCCTTTCTTTATAGTGTAGTGGAAACCTGTGGCATCCCTTGTTCATGCTTTTTGTCTTCATGGGGAGAAAACAGCAGAGACAGAGACATTCCCAGTTTGCTCAATAATGTGTCATGTTTGGTCAAACAGCAGTCAATCAGTAGGGTGAAATATTGATATTTCATCAGGGGGAATCACCCTCCACAGCGACACTTAACTCAGCCACCTCCGGGCGACGCACCTGAAGCTCGGGGGTGACCCCCAGGGAGCCAAGAAGTCACTGCACCGCTTCAGTAAATTGAGTAGAGAAAAAAAAAAACACACACACAGTCTGGGGAAAAGAAAAGAATGATGAAGAAAAGAATGAGACCGCTAAAAAGGGTGCACTTCTTTCACAAAATGTGTAAAGAAATGTTAAAAGAAAAACCTGAGATAACATAACAAGAAATGGTGGTATAAAATGATCTTTTAATGCTTTTTTGGGTGGGTGAACCAAATGAGAGCTTTGATGTATTACACACTAGTAATAAGCATTATTTTTTGTCTAAATCATTGCTCCTTTACATCTGTTTTTCTCACTCACTTCGTCCACACATGTATTATGTTAGACTCATTGATCCTCCCTCATTACTCTAAATACACCTTGCTGGATTAAAGCCATTAATTTTCTTGTCTTTGGGGATGGAGAGTAAATTCATGAGTTCCTGGTGCAGCCTACAGTATGTACATTCAGTGATCCTGTAGTCCCTCCACCCCCCCAACCGCCCACACCACCACCACCACCACCATCACTAAACGTGTACCGGATGTCCTCCATCAACTGTCTGTTTGTCAGATCTGAGGCTTGGATCGATCCCCCTTGCGCATTTGGTGGACTGATTACAATCTACTAATCAATGACACCCCCAGCACTCTTTTCTCTTTCCCTGATTCTGTCTCTCCGTGTCGTTTCTCTATTTGCTTGATAAGAACCATCAGAAGGACCTCTTTTAAGTCAACCTGCCCTATACCCATCCATACAACCTCAGATTTAAGTAAGCAGAGTGGTGGGTTCAAGGCCCTGGTCAATACCCCCAATCACCTTCCCATTCACTATAGAGTAGTGAAAGGTATTGTGGCGCTTGAGGTCCTTTCAGATGTCCGTCTGTTTGATGCGGTGTGTGCGAATGTTAGAGAAGAGAGTTGACGGGTCGACCTCGAGATCTTGGATGGATTGTTACCTCGAGTGCAGAAGGTTGAACGCATGAGACAAAAGGATCAAGAAAGTGTCTATCAGGTGGAATATGTTTTTGTTTTGTCTTACCTTGATTGAAAATCTTTCCCATCATAATACCATTATGTCCCTCTGTAATAATTATAATAATAATGCATTTAATTTAAAGAGAATTCCATCAATTATGTTTATGACTTAATGTTATAACCAGCTCTAATTTCGAGAGCGCACACACAAGATGTGGATCAGTGTGTGCGTAAGACCAAACACACTCGTCTTAAATACACTGTGCTTTATTACCCAAAAATGTTCCGCCATCTTGCCTTCATCAGGGTGGTATCTGAAGTTTCTTTGTATATAGTTCATCCATTAGTTACTGTTGGAGCCCTTATGTAACCACTCAAAAGACTCTACAGTTACTTTACAAGAGAAATAGAAATGAATGAAATAAGATATACCTAACATTACAACCAGTACATCATTCAAGGCAACTGAGCAAACTCCTCCACTGAAAACTTTAAGGAAAAGCAAATAAGTGGAAGTTAGGATTTTTTTTGTGTGTCAAATTACAACTATCTTTATAGTATTAAGCTAAATCCATAATGGATAGATAAAAGTTGAATCTTCATTTTCAGTACAAAAAAGGAAAATCTATACCCTTTCAAAACACAGCATACTCGAATCTCTTCCATCGCTTTTTGACTTCAACATATCCCTTTTTTAAGATTTCTTGTTTGTTTTTTTAAATAAATGTAGTCCATTAAACTCTACAAAAATGGCATCAAATATAGTTGCTTGTTTAACCTTTCAGGCTTAAAGTGCCTTTATAAATTCCAAACTCCTTGAAAGTTCAGATGACTATAAAAATGACTCCGATGAAGGTATGATAGCCAAAACAATATTTGAGAGATGAAATCCGCTATATTTGAGGAGAGTTTTACAAGTTATATGATGGATAACTTCATATTATGACAGATGGTGACACAAACCATGAAACAATGATGAAGTGACTGAGGCCACTTTGATTTCAACCCATTCATTTAGTCAGTTTGATTTCAGAATTCACTTTATGTTCTTTCTTTAGTGCCATGACAAGAATAAGAGATGGTTAGGTTTAAAAGTGGATTTGTCCTCACTAAGCGGCATCTTGCGGTTGAAGCAGCCCTAGCTCATGTTTCAAAGGCCTCCATACTTGACTGATTTATATTCTCCCCTTAAGCCCCCCACATACAGTCATCGGCCTCTGTTTCAAGTTGGACTTCTTCGCGGATTATACAGGGCTGCAGACAGCCCAGAAAACACATTGAGGGCTTGAGTCGGCCAATTACAGTGCACTGAGGTTAATGGGTTGATCTCGTGATTTGTCATGTGGTTATACAGTGTGAGTGCAGCAATACCTGGAAAGAAAATATCAAAAAAATAACCCATTTTCTTTTCAATTCTGCAGGTTTTTCCTCTCTCTCACTGGCAGACCAGATGAGTCTACTGCAGAGTGCTTGGATGGAGATCCTGGTGCTGAGCATCGTGTTTCGCTCGCTGCCCTGCGAAGACGAGATTGTGTACGCAGAGGACTACGTGGTGGACGAGGAGCAGGCGAGGATCTCAGGCCTACTGGACCTGCACGTCGCCATCCTGCCGCTCGTCCGACGCTACAAGAAGCTTCGCATGGAGAAGGAAGAGTTTGTCACGCTCAAAGCCATCGCCCTCGCCAACTCGGGTATATTTAGCCTCCTCAATCCCACTGTTGGTCACTATAAACTGATGCAGTTCAGCCAAACAATAGAACTTTATTTTAAATAATAATTATAGTAGATCTACCAAAGTTCTTGGATTTTTTCTTGGATTTTCTTAGGTTTTTTTCAACTTTAATGCTTCTTACTTTTGGTTTAGGCACTTGGCTAAACAAAAGTGATATTGTGTAGCATCAAGAACTTGTATTTTTATTGCAAATATCCTATTATTATCTCCTTATTTTTCTCTGCAAACGCAAAGGTGCCATGAGCTTGACATGAAGGTACATCTCTACATTAAATCTTACATGAATCTAGATAGTTGGCATTTAATTAAACCAAACAAAGAAATAAAGCAAAAAAATGTCAGGTGATTGTCTATATCTGGTGAGCCGATCACTTCCACGCTGAAGGATACCTGATAAGAGGGGACGAAAAGGTCAGGAGCATGGTCGTTTAATTCAACACTCCCTATGTGTGTGTGTGAGTGTGTGTGCGCTTATATATTTTAATTTGTGTGTGTGTGTGTGTGTGTGTGTGTGTGTGTGTGTGTGTGTGTGTGTGTGTGTGTGTGTGTGTGTGTGTGTGTGTGTGTGTGTGTGTGTGTGTGTGTGTGTGTGTGTGTGTCTGTCTGTCTGTCTGTCACATTGTGCTCTCATTCTCTCCATCTCCATAACAGTGGCTGCCAGCGTGCCACAGCCGAGGGAGATATATTTAGCATTTCATTAGGAAAACAGGGGCTGTCAATAAAATGTGTTAAGTGGAGTGGAATGAGCGTTGGGGAGCGACGGGCCTCGTTTGTTCCAATGTGAAGATGCTGCGCCCGTATCGACAGTTTGCTTTTCATGAGACCAGGCCTGTCCCCCACTAATCAATGCCTGTTAGGAGTCTTTTCTCCTGCCTGACTGAAAAATGAAAAATGCTGAGCCCAGAGCTTTAGTCTTCTGATGACAAACTCTCCATGGGAGAGTGGAGAGAGGGGAGGATAAATGGGAGGGGAGAGTTGGAGGGTAAGGGGGGTTGATGGAAAGACAGGGATGTAAAGCTAAGGGAGAAGTGTGAGAGAGGAAGCCAGGGGTTGAGAGGGAGGCTCAGGGAGGGCGAAAGGGCAGCTTTGGCTCGTTTGAACACAGTCTCAGCTTCGGCTCCTGGGGTCCTGTGGGTGTGACAGCTGTGGAAATTCATGGCCATTGATTTTGTAATTAGCGGAGTATCGACGGGATTGACGCCAGGCTGCTGACGGATTACATGGAAATTGTTTCTTCAAAGTTAGTTTTGCATTCCGCCCCTAAACACCTCCAACGCACACACGCACACACACACACACACACACACAGGGAAAAAAACCACTGTGCTTTTACACACATTTCTCACACACTGACACACATTTGAAAACATTCTTTCTTTGCATCTCCCTTTCTCTCTCTGTTTTACACACACACACACACACACACACACACACACACACACACACACACACACACATATGCTCACACAGCCAAAGGAGGATCAGATCAGTATTAACATGAAGGTTTCAAATGAAGAGAGCTGGAACACATGTGCGGTCCACATAGCCTAGTTAATTTCCCAAGATAGAAATGCAATTTACACAGAAGGCGACTGGTAAAAGAGACTTAATCAGTCAGTTAGGAACATAATTAGCCTTGTACTTTCCTTTTTTCTGCCTCATTTACATGTTTATACACGGTCTTACTTCACTCCACAACTTTCATGACACATAGCAGAGCTGATCTAATTCCCTCACACGCTTCAATCAGCAGCCACATTTGGTTTAGCTACAGCAATACAGTGTGTTTATAGGATGAGACGAGTTGCTCTTATTCTTAGATATACCAAGATGCATTGCTTCGATTCAATTATAATACTGAATTGAATTCCCATTTTGCCGTGCACAATTGTTTCTATCAGTAAATGTAGTGTGGCTATGATACATACACAGATTAGGCCCGACACTGTAAGTCTGTACAGTGAAATTGGCTGAAAGCAAACCACTGCTTGTCCATTAAAACGCTCTCTGTGTCAGCTTGTCCTTTGGAGGACAAGCCTGTTTTTCCCCCTGACTTGTAGACTTGTACATAGAGAGCAGTTTTTAATAAGTCTCAACTGGTTTTATTTCAGAGCCTATACATAAGGGGGCCAACTGCTCTTTCTTATGGAAATGAAGGCCATCTGCCGCCATCATTCAGCTGAACGATATCCTAGTAATGCAGCCATCTGAATTCATTAGCAGGGGGGATGTATGTGGTCCATGATACCCAAAGAAATGAATCTTTTTCCTGTCCCATTGTATATTTATACAGACCTACAGTACCTCTCCCTCTCTCTCCCTAGAGTCCTGGACATGCATAGGCATTTATTTAAGGAGCGTCATTAACTACTACCAAGAGAAAACCTTTCTCCAAAATTGCATGTTTGCAAAGACAGGCTGCAGAATTTAAAGGCAGCCGATGCTGCTGCAAAACACCAAGTTGTTGTTGCATTTGTCAAACTGCAGATCAATAGAAAATGTTTGCTTTTCATTTAATATATTTAATAGTTATAGCTTTGAATTATGAATAATAAAAATCTTTTCTTTTCTCCTTCCATCCTTCCCCACCACCCTTCTTGCTCCAGACTCCATGCACATAGAGAACATCGAGGCTGTCCAAAGGCTCCAGGATTCTCTCCACGAGGCTCTGCAGGACTTTGAGGGCTCCCAGCATCCAGAGGACCCTCGACGGGCAGGCAAGCTGCTAATGACCCTGCCTCTGCTCCGTCAGACCGCCACTAAGGCTGTTCAGCACTTCTACAGCATCAAAATGCAGGGCAAAGTCCCCATGCACAAACTATTCCTCGAGATGTTGGAGGCCAAGGCTTGACACCTGGGCCAGATGTTTGACAGACAGCAGCATCACCCAATGGGAGGCAAGGGTCAGCCCATAAAAAATAAAGGTGGTGTGCCAATTGAGAGTGAAAGGATGAAGCTTGGACTACTGAGTCATGTTAACACTTTTAAATGGTAATACACATAAAAGAAAAGGGGACTTGAAATAGTTTTGAAAAGGGTGAATATCAACTTGATTGACATGGGATCATGATGATGTATATAAAGATGTTGTGTACAGAAATCAGGCAACCAAGGTCTTGTTATAACCAGAGACCCAATGCTCTATATCACCTGAAGCTTCTGTGAATTTGTTTCTTATCTTATTTTCATCTCAAAATGGAAGTGTGTTAATATAAATGTCCTGAAGAACCCTACGGCTACGTAGCCACATTATGTGTTTTTGGTTATTTTTTCCATATTTTCTAATCTCAGTTGTTAAAGCAATAGTCTCTAACTGGTCTACATATAATATGTGTACTGTATATTGTGTGAAATTGCACTGGGAGGGGGGTGAGAGAATTGCTAGACATATTCTTATATTCGTCATCAAAGAAAGCGGTACCCGCCATGGGTCTGTAGGACTCTCTCGATTTCCTCGTAATGTATTTACCTCGTAGTAGCTTCATTGACTCAGCGGTTAGAGTCAACTTGGTGCTTACAGAAGGACATTGGTTGGCTGGTGATCAGAGTTCACAAAGAGTTTGCACTAAGCATCTGTGAATAATGTGGCAATAATGGGTATTGTAATAGCGAGCTCTGTCTGGTAGCCTCTGAGTCTCAGTCAGTGGTTTTTGCTTATGGACACTAAACTCCCTCCTCATTCTTCACTTCTATCTGTGTTCAGTGTCATACACAAATATTGGCAACTAAGCATACTGTGAAAAATACACATGATAAGCTAATATTCTGTGCTGAGAATTTTAAACTATGGCTTGTTAAAACATATTTATTTTATTTAAATACAGGTACAATAACTGCAACATCTATGCAATTTAATGCAATCTAAAATGATGTGTAATGCAACCTCGTAGCCCTGCAATAAATACTACCTTTGTAAAGTTTATAATGTTCAGTTTGTGTCACATAGGTGCTGATTCAACTCTCTGGTTGTTTTGAGTCCATAGTTTGTGATGGTGCAGTATTAGATTGCATTATATTGTATAGGTTTTGCTTTTTTTCATATCCACACCCCTTTGTTTAGGTTGTATGCTCAAACAAGTGTCACTATATTGATAGCATTAATTCCACAGCTAATCACATTAGTCCTTTGTTTGTTTTTCGTCAAAGTCTTGTGTGATACCAAAGTCTGTATGATCGCATCTAAACTATTTTTTAATGATCCAATATTTTGTTCTCAGTGTGGACTACAGGTTAAATATTGTGGCTCTGAGAGAGGAGATTTTGACATTTTGACTCTGTTGTCGCTGGGCATTAAGATTTCCAAATAACTCAAGTGAGAAAAAAAAACTCAACAAAGCCCCCACGTCTTTATGAATGGACTCAAACTGGGCTTGATCTCTCCCCTTTCAAACTATTTCAGCAAGGCCAAAATTCGCCCGTATATAAATGGCCAATAGACGTTTTCGCATGCAAGTACACACATCTGCCACAGCTTACGTTTGACAGATAATGTCTCCTTTTTATCCTTGTGATCTTTTTGAGTTTCAAGATGGCAAGTTCAAATAAAACTAATGCATTTTTTTTAAACTGAGGGTTTTGAGTCCCTTTGTCTCCTTGATTGTTAAAGTCTAAAATGGCAGCCTTTTAAAACTATTTGCTAGACTTTACTGCAGGTTTAAATGTTTAAGTGCAACGATATAATGACACTTGTGTTTCTGAGAATAACTTGAATTACTCTGAATTGAAACAGACTATATCAGACCTCAGATTACGGCTCACTGATGTTCTGTATTTTTCGACAATTATTTTGCTCTTTTATCTTTAATGAAGGTGCAAATCATTCAGACGGGCACTGAATGTTCATGTCTAGAAACGCTGACACTGAGTTGCTCTAACTAATTTTAAAAATCTGTATACTCCAGAAGTGATAGTAAACTTGTATAGGGTAATATCTAACAATTGTAAACCAATTGCCAAATTATTCAAAGAAAGCAATCAGAATAATGTAATAGTTATAAACATGTTATCATAAGATCAAAATAATACAATAAGCAGCTGCTCTTAGGATTTTAGTGAGACAGATATTGTCCCTTATCAACACTTTAAAGCAGTAGTGTCTTAAAAGTGTTTTAAAGTGCCATTAGCTTCTGCCTAAACGAGAAGAAAACATAAAGCCAAGCCACCAGTAACTACAGCCAGTTTCTATACTTGAAATGATCCCCACAGGAACAGACGCTATTGATTCACTGTAATGTAATGCATATATAATTCTAACGCAGTACAGTAGAGAATACAATTCCCATGATACACTTCCCCAAATGTGTAACCAGCTAAACCATCCCCAATTGAAAACAAGGGATGTATCACTGCTGTACAGTAGCAAACCAAAGCATAATTTCTTCAAATACTTGGGGAAACTGATAAAACTGCATTTTGAGCCTGACTGATGTTATTTACAGTATATTATTAATGGTTGTACCTTCTATCTGCTTATCATCCAGCTGTGCGTCATTTCATTTTCAGCATCCTCTAAAACCTACGATGGTGGTGAAAACCTTTGATCTTTTTTTTATTCAGTCGATATACGCATTGATCAAGCATCAGCCTCTTTGTCGATAGAGACGCTGCTGTGTGAAGCCTCGCCCTGTAGCCTAACTATGAGAAGAAACTAAAATAAGTGATGTTTTTCATATTACCATGGTTAAAGGAGAGTGTTTTAAGTGTTGATAAACACGTTCTGGCCCATAACTTCTCTTCTACACGTACCTTCTCTGTGCACTTTGAAGACTGATCGTAGTTAATTGTTTCCCAACTTTCCCTGCTTCTCAAATTAATATTAGAAAATAAAAGAAAAATGCTTAATTTATTTCCAGAGTTCTAAAATGGTTCTACTACATCCAATTAATTCTAATTGTCTCCTTAGCTGAAATTCTCAATAGAAATGGAGCAATTAAATTTCTGCTTTGGCTCTACCTTGGGGACGAGAGACATTTTATTTCGGTTGACAGTGGGGAGGGTTTGTCAAAACCTTTACAAAGGCGATTTCATGGGGGTCTGTAATAGTTTCATAACAGACCGATCACTGGGCTATGCAAGGCAAATATGGCCACCCCTTGTGTTGTGGAGCATCAGACATTTAGTTGTGCTTTGTTTACAATGTGGACATATTGTACAGTGGTGTGCGTTGCAAATGTATTGTGCATATTTCACCATACTATACTGTAGCTGCTGTGCATTGATATAACTATGATCGTTTGTTTTATTTGCCCATTTAATGAATTTCTCATGATTTATCAGCAACTTCAACACACACATTTAGAGCCCACCTGAATAGCTGCGTAATATAAATCACTGTAATGAGTCGTGAGTCTGTTATATTTGGTCTAAGGTGAGATATTTTTTTTTCCTTTCTGGGTCTTTGTGTCTCTCAATGCTGAAACACACACTCTACGTTATCATCGATTTTGGTTTTCAGCACAGCAGGACGTATAGCGAGTGAAGTAGTCTAGACCCTATACCTCAATTCATATTTTGAAAATTACACTGGGTTTGGAAACGGGCCATGGGTTCCTCCTGGGAATCAGTGGCACAGAAATAAAGTGACATCACTGACTGGGTATTAAAAAAAATGTAGATGAACCTGCTGCAATTGGGGAACACATTCCTCGGAGGAGAAAGCTGCTTATTCGCTGTTCCATTTGCGGACTTATCTCCATGCACTCAGATGACGAGATTTACATAAAACATGGATAAACCTCCCTGGCCGTCCCTGGTCCGCGGTGTATAAAGGACCCTGCTAGGTGTATGTACCGTAGACATGTGATTACCCAAGAGGTTTACTCCCCTTAAAAGCAATATGTTAGCAATTGTGATATATGAATCAATTTGGCTCATTTTAATTATAAACTTACCCTATGCTTGGAATAGGACAGGGTAACTATGCACACACAGTCCTGGGGAGACATTGAGAAAAAAATTTACAAAAAATTGGGATTAACAAGCAAAAAGCCAACCACAGCTGGGTTTCACTGGACAGTATTGTGTGACATTTTCTTGTGTTTTGTTTGTTGTGTTCATGCCTAATGTACCCATGTGTAAATATATGCTTTTTTTTGGAGTGAGTCAGATCTAAGAGTGCACTGAATGTACAGTGACAATAAAATCACATGGTTTATGTAATCATTGCAAATTATTTCTTTGAATACCTTCAAGCTAACGAAACATTCTTTCAGGATAACAAGAGCCTTTATGGATACCAAAAAAGAAAATCCCACACTGCTATCTTGTTTGTTCTACATGAACGTGACATTGTTTCAACCACAGTGGTCTTTGTCAGATTCTAAACCCAATCCTCAGTCCTGAGGAAGACCTTTATGATCTTTTTTGTGCAGATTGTCACCCAGCATCTACGAAGATGCTTGGATAGATGAACCTTGTGATGATTGACTCCATGGATACCCTCAACAAAACTGTATCTTTGAGTCTATAAAACACTTTGAGCATCAGTTTGATAAACTCTAAAATATGTGAATATACCGAATAAGGAATATATATATATATATATATATATATATATATATATATATACAGTACAGGCCAAAAGTTTGGACACACCTTCTCACTCAATGCGTTTTTTTATTTATTTTCATGACTATTTACATTGTAGATTCTCACTAAAGGCATCAAAACTATGAATGAACGCATATGGAATTATGTACTTAACAAAAAAGTGTGAAATAACTGAAAACATAGTCTTATATTTTAGATTCTTCAAAGTAGCCACCCTTTGCTTTTTTTATTATTAAGGGAAAATATTCCACTAATTACACCTGACAAAACACACCTGTGAAGTGAAAACCATTTCAGGTGACTACCTCATGAAGCTCATTGAGAGAACACCAAGGGTTTGCAGTGCTATCAAAAAAAGCAAAGGGTGGCTACTTTGAGGAATCTAAAATATAAGACGCTTTTTCAGTTATTTCACACTTTTTTGTTAAGTACATAATTCCATATGTGTTCATTCATAGTTTTGATGCCTTCAGTGAGAATCTACAATGTAAATAGTCATGAAAATAAAGGAAATGCATTGAATGAGAAGGTGTGTCCAAACTTTTGGCCTGTACTGTATATATATATATATATATATATAGGCTGGTATATATATATATATATATATATAGGCTGGTATATAGTATGGTATGCAACAATACTGATGGTTTTGGCTTTTAACAGGTAAATAAAATGTTAATGTTTTCACCCTACAATGATAATACTGACACTATATAATGTAAAAAAATATATATTTTATTGGAATTTTGCCCTAACATAAAAAAAATATGCAGAGCTTTAACATTACCTACAGTAGATTAAAGACTCAGTTAAAATCACATTTGCAGTTTGACATTTTTTATTCAATGGTTATTAACAAAATAATAGTGAGTACTCGTCATGCTTTCATTAGACACATCTATTAGTGTTACAGTACAGCCTTGTCCTGATCTCAGCATATGAAATGTACAGTCAAACGGTTCCTAGCATGACCAATCATGTGTGCATCTGTCTGTGTGCACTTTAGCAAGAGGGTGCCTTGGGGTGTAACGGCATCCTCCTGCCCCGACTGTCAGTTGGTTTGCTGTCTACACGATGTCCCGTTTGACCTTGCGTTGGCTACAACACTGGCTGAATGCACATCTGACACACTCTGTTCCTTTGTGGTGCAATCCTGTGGAAGTCATTTCATTTACTAGGCTTTAAACTTTAGGGGTTGGGGGAGTAAGTCTGTGTTTAATCAGCCTGCCACAAACCATTCCCTTAAACAAAATCAACTATGGTGTCCAGCGAAAACATCTCTCAACAGAAGATTGAATTAAACAAATAAATGGACTTGTCACTTTTCCATTTTTTTTATTTATTCTCTTGGCACGGCTACGCCTGCCACTCCATATTATTGCTGGCAATAACAACTGTGTATTAACTTGTGGAATGTTCTGCACAGTACATCAGCAATACCAGTATGTTAGTGTAGTGAATGTACAAGTGTCATCCATTGGCACTTAACCTTTATGCATCAATAGGAATTTCTTTCGGCTTTTTAATTTTCCGATCATTTTGGCGGTGTGAATTCATATGGCATACATTTTGGCAAGGGTGTGAGGTTTTCTTTTCGAATTTTGGAAGAAGTTCAACCTCAGCTCCTATAATAATAATAATAATAATAATAATAATAATATCAATAATAACTAAAATAAAATAACTACAGACACTCAGCCTCACCCTCAAGGACAAAAATGTCCCCATTGAAACCCATTTAAAATACACCAACCATTACAGCATTTTGAGGCAGACATTTTTGTCCTCTAAGGACACCAAAGCAACTTTTTTAAAGGGATGCACAAGGCTTAGGGCCGCTAAAAAAACACTGAAGAAAAAAAACTCCAAGGAAAGTCAAATAATAAAACATAATCACCTGTCTCATACACTTCTCATCATTGCCGCTCTTCCCTCGTAGGATTGTGAGTATTCTTTTCTCTGTTTTCAGTCTTTTAGGAGGGATTTAGGGCATGGCCCACTGTCCTCAGAGTGACTTTCCATCATGTAAACCATGTTTTATTCTCCTTAAATCGTCACCAGTCGTCGGGCCTGCCGGTGCTTTAGAAGGGGCATTGACACTGTCACACAGTTAATCAGGCAACCTTGTTGCCTACCTCTTTCAGAAAATCTATGATCACACTGTTAGTGCAACCTTGTATTGTCACCACTACTACCGTACACTCACACTCCTTTCTTTTGCCTCATGTGAGGATTATTCAGCAGCTGAGGTGAGAGTCCACCGAGGAATAGGCTGTAAAGTGTCAGTCATGGTTACCCAGAGTGGTGTTGTCTTAGACAATGTAACTAGGTGAAAGTGAGGGAAGGAGATAAGAAACCATCAATATGCTTCCTGTGTAAATTGAAGAAGGTCATGATTTATGGCTCCCGGCTACAGCGTACATACATGCTGAATCTACTCTTTTTTTCTCCCTCTGTCGCCTGGCTCAAGGACAGGTAAGGGTGCCTTTCTCTGCAGCTCATCCCCACCACCATGCAGTCTGTGGCACTTTGTGTTAGACAGCCATGAGAAAGGCCAGTGTTTTTCAAAATGAATTGAGCGCCATCTATAGGCAGCCACACTGACTGAGTGATGGTACCTCGGGCGTGCAGAGAGTTCAGAAAAGAAACAGATGTGTATTATAATGGTGCACTTCACTACCTGTGATACTCCTCATCCTCTCCTCTTTAGGGTTTTCATCACCTCATCAGTCACGTCCGTCTTTCAGTCTCCTTTTACTTGGGGACTCAGACAGAGATGGGACAGCTGTGGGTTTTCTAAGGCCTCGCAACAGCTGCAAACCCTGCATGGCATTGCATCTGTTCAAGTCTTGCAGCATTATGGCCTGTATCTCATCTAAAGCAAGTTACATTATAGTTCATAGTGGGGTTCTCTCTGGTCTTACCCTATTAACCAGTGAGCAGATGGAAATTATATGGTAGGGCGTTTGGCCTGAAAATGGACTTGCAAGCATCTTGCCGTCTTAAGCACGCAGCTTAAAATGGGACAATTTAAATAGGGCCACATGAGAGAAATCAGGACTCGGTTGTAAATTCATTCGAGGTAGCACAATGAATACCATTAACTCCACTCTGAATCTTAAAGTTTATTATTTATTGGGATGATTTATTATGTCTGGGCGCCTCTGACGTTGTTACTTTGCCTTTGGAGGGAGCCAGACGTAACAAATGGAGCACTCATTAGCATTTGACCTCCACATTATGCTTTGTTTACCTGCCTTTCCTCACCTCCATATCTCCTCAGACAAAATCAGGGCTTTCACAGAACGCCGTGAGTGTGACACAGTTTTGTTGCTGGGCGGCAAAGGTAAGTACCACATTTGCATTGCAAGATTTCTCAAACAACTTGAGCATGCAGAACCAAGGGGGGGGGGGGAGGGGGGAGTGTTCTGCTCCTCTGGGACGTAGCCACTCCCAGACGCTGTCGTCTAGGCTCTGGAGTCCTGACAGCTGCTGAAATCCCCAGAGATGATCGAAAGAAGTATGAACAAAAGTTACAGTAAAGAGTCACAGGCACATTCTGTTGTGTTTGGATAGGAAGTTTTTTTCACCACTAATTGCTTATGGCAAGAAATGTCATGAATGCCTTATATAACATGGAGCTTTTCTTCACCCGTGACAGTGATCATACATTATGGTTGCAGAGCCATTAAAAAAATAAAAACATTCAGCAGCTGCAGGTTTAAATAAGTGGTTTACAAATAAAAGATAAAAATTGCATAAAAGGAATTTTAGTGTATGTAAATAAGCTGTGCCATGTCCGATGTTCATTCATACAGTACAACCATATCAGAAAAAGAGAAGACACTTGATATAAGCTACAGGAAAAATCAAATCAAATGAAAAAAAAATGTATTAAATGTAGCTGAACAACTACTTTATCTATAAAAGATAAAGAAAAACATCATTACAATTGCAATTATATGCTCTGTGCAATATTAACATTTCCACGTCTCGTGGGCAGGCAGGTCATGCATACAGTATGTGTAAAGAGAATCATAAGCAACAAGTAATGGCAAATTGGCAAACATCCACAAAAATACCCCACACACACACACACACACACACACACACACACACACACACACACACACACACACACATACACACATGTTATATTACCAGACTGCGGGGTGTGGCAGGTAGCTGTGTGTGCTGTAGTTAATTGCACAACGAGAAACTGCTCTCTAATTTATTTCTTGCCTGTCCATACAAGAGTGATCATGAAAACCCATTCATTTCACAGAACACAATTTTCATATTTAATGAGCATGACTCCAATACAATTACAGTAATTAGTCAAATCTCACTCACGGCCAATGGAGCTCACCACCATTATTAGTGGATCTTATTAATGATGTTGCACATGTGGTGCTCATAGGGTAATTGAGGGCATGTGTGGGTATGGGAACAGGGGTACTGGGGAATGCCAAGCAGTGGTGGTGTCAGTCTGTTTTCTGTCTATACCTTATGTTAAATGGGGATCTGCTTGATTTTAACTTTGAGGTATTTAAACATGGTGGCGAGCAGTACTATTGATTGTGGATTTTGCTTTAGCCTTAAATAGCATAACCAAAATTCTACATAAATTCAATTCAATCACTGAGATCGGTTTGTTGCTCCGTCAGTTGACCTGAAAGTTAGTATTTTACAAGCTACTTAAATAATTGGATATCAGTTCCCAGCATCCCCGCTGTGCACCGGATCCAGGAGGATCACAACAAAAAAGACAAAAGGGAGACGCTGGGAAAAGAAGCCCATTTACTGTGAGTAATGACACTGCAGTGTCTGACATTTTGTAGGTTTGTAGAGCTTCTCTTTTCAGACTGACCCTTATTAAACCTATAGAGCTGCGTTGTATCTGCAACTAGAGAATGCCGGAGCAATTGGCACATCTTCCCCTAATATGGAAGAACATTTTTTCTTTGTGATGGTATGAGCAGCTGTGATGAGTAGGTTTTATAATATGGACTTAAATCTGTGATATTATATTTAGAAATCTGATTGATTTACATTTTGCTAACATCTTTCAAAAAGGTGGAACCAACACAAAAGGCAACATATTGAATACACACCATGGTGAACGCTATGTGTGATGTAGTTTCATGTGCTTTAAACCAGTTAGTGTCAGCGTTGATGTTTATAAAGAAGCAATAATTTTAAACAGAGAAAAGTGACTTAATGGCCTCTTATCCAATTAAGGGCAGTGTCACCACTGAGTTAATGAGTGTGACGCCGTAACAGAAAAACCTCTTTTAACACAGCATAATTAGCGGAACATGGTGGAATTAGACAGCAGCAATGACAGCGCTTTGGTCTTTTTATAATTAAACACGGGGAAAAGACAACAATTAAGCCAGATCTTAAAACCCCAGTCTCATTCAAGCCAGAGAGGACATGCATTGTTTTTGGGAAAGCTCTTGAGACGAAGCTGCTGTTGTGTGAAGTTTGAATTACAGTTCAAAGACAAGAGCTGAAAGTGAGGGAGGTCATGACAACAATGTGACAGATTCATGGAGGCCTGAGACTCAAACACAGCTACTGTGCTGCAGTAGGTGCCGTGTTTGGTATAGAGAACTGAATGACATCTATTGTTAATTTCACCCCCCCCATTTGTTTTTTTTGTGTTGGGGGGGAAAAAGAAAAAGAGGGGGGGGGGTTTATTTTTTTTTTGGAAAAAAAATTTAAAAAAAAAAAGGGGGTCCAAAAAAACGGGGGAGGGCACCCCCCCAAACAAAAAAAAAACCCAAAACTGCATCTATATTAGTTTGAACACAAAATGTTCTAATATAAAAGACATATTGGTATGTCCAGGTGAGAATAATATTGTGTTAATCCTCTTGGTTTATAAGCAAACACCTGAAAAACTCCCATCAGTCTCAGCTGTGTGTTGAGTTTAGTACTAATTAGCTAATGTTAGCATGCTAACTCATCACAATGGAAATACGGTAAACCCATTGTACCTACTCAGCACCAAACAACAGACAGACATAATTTGGGAATAGCTGGTGAATATAGTGGAGCATTTAGCAGCTTAAGAGAGAGATAGAGAGTGGAATATTAGACTTACATTCACCAAGTGGCCAGACACACAAGTGCAAATGAATGTTAATGTTGCTATGACCTCATAAGGAGCAGATTCCAGATCGGCCCATCTGAGCTTTCATTTTCTCAAAGACAGAGCAGGATACCCAGGGCTCGGTTTACACTTATCACCATTTCAAGCCACTGGGGGAACGCATATTAATGTTAAAAAAAACTCATAAAGTAAATGGGACGTTTAAATAATATTGTAAATAAGTCGACATTGACTTTACATTCCAAGTGAGTGATCAGTTCATCTGAAAGGGTTTTATTTGTTTGTGGAAATCAGTTCTCCTACCATGGCCTTCCTCAGGACTTAGTAGTGACGGGCTGTTGGGATGCATCTCAGTCTGAACCTAACGATTATTGTTGCCGCAGCATACTGGAGGGCAGACCTTATTAGTGATGTGCTAATGTGACATTAATTGCTTTTACTTTTTCACTCCATTAAGAGGCTGCTATCTGTTCCAGGAGCCTGGCCAGATGGTTTATCGGCTCTGCTCTGGCAGCGGTGTTGCTAATGGACTAGAGCGCAGAGCTGTAAAATAACGGCAGCAACAGGCGACCACGAGAAATGCCCATAATTGAACGGCAAGTGTGGAGGTACAGAGCACCTGTCACATTGTGAGAAGCAAGACAATTGATTTAAAAACTGTTTGATATCATCTTTCACTCAAATATTTACCTGACAAAAGTCGAATTTGGAGGGGAAAGAAATTAAACCATTGACCTCAAATAGCCTACATCAAGTCTTTGTTTAGAGTATTTTTAAGCTTTTGTTGAAGAGCAGTGACAAGTCTGCATTCACAATATTGGCAGCCATTGACTATATGCTGAAAATAAGGCAGCCGCATTGAGCAGTAAAGCCAAGAGCAGGGTCAAATGCTAAATAAGAAGAAACTGGCACTGGAGACACCCAGGGGAATCCTCCTCCTCTGTGTCCTTATTCTCCTTCTTCTCCGTCCTACTCTCCCATCCACCACCCCTCCACCTCTCCCCTACCTTGATGCCAAACCTCCATGACCTAGGCCAAGATCAATAGCACAGTTTAAAGAGGATGGACTGCGTAAACAGAGACGATAGATCCTGCCGATGAGGATGCCTTGACCACTGATGGCCTCTGACTGGTGCGGTAGCATTTGATCAAGTCTAACATTGATGGCTGTCAATACATCTGGCAACAGAGAGGTTTGGACCCTGTCAGCGGGACATCAGAAATGTGAAATGTATAGGGGTTGGGTCCAAAGATGAGTGGTCAGTGAAGGATGAATAGGGCCATTAGGGATCTGGTGTTGCAGGCAGGTATTGGCAAATGGGCATCCAATAACAGCATCCCGTGGGTGTCCAGTGTGCAGATTCACCTTGTCCAGTTCAAAGTGACTGAAGCACACATGCGTCAATTGTCAGGATTTGCTGCTTTTCTATATTTAATATTATTTTAAATTGAATATCTTTGGGTTATAGACAAAACAAGACATTTGAAGACATCACTTGGGTTTTAGGAAACTGCGGTAGGCATTTTTTACTATTTGTCTTTACATTTTATTGCAGAATTGCACAAAAAGAAGTGAATAAAAACACATTTAATCAGCAGCAAATTGTCCATTTCATAGATGCAGACTAAAGATTTTAATGAGTGTATTAATTAATATCAGGTAAACCTGGATGGCATTCATTTTGTGATTTATTATAAATAAAACATTTTACTGCATCTTTGAAAACTTGCATTACCATACCTCAGGCATCAACTTTTTGCATACAATATTACTCTTTTCCGCTGTGTTAATGGGCCATGTTGTATGAGTGTAATATAGTGACAGCAAATCCGTCAGACTCACAATAAAAAAGTTATAATCAAGATCAAATACAATATAGAGTTATACATTACATTACTCCTGTAATGTAAACATAATCTCAAAGCCTTAATATATTTGCATCTGTAGTATAGATCAGTCTTTTTAAAGTTTCCAACAAGCCCCATATATAGAGGCTGCAAGGTGCAAATGTAAATGTAAGATGAGGAAAGAGATCTACATGACGCAAACCTAGAAGTGTATTTTCATGGTTGCGTTTTTAAAATATTTTTTCACAAGACTTGTCCATTGCATTGTTTAGAATGCTTGTGAAACATACACACAAAAAATACATATGATGTAAATTAATTTTTCTTTGCTAAAATAAAAGTCTGTGAACTTTAAAGACTACTCCACTGATTTAGCATAGCACTCTTATAACATTGTTGGAATTATGCTGGATAGTTTATTAAAAAAGTATCAAAATGAATGCAGCAGAAACAAAGATATCTTCTTTTTTTCCGCACAGTATTCTTCCTTGTCAAAACCTATAGTGTGCCTGCTCTGTGGGCCGCACAGTGCGGAAGTAGTGCCGATCATCGGGGTAATTTTTGGCTCCATGAAGGCTTCATGCGCCCCTGAGCAACTCTCATAAGAATGAACGGGGCTCCGCCTCGAATGCTGTATCCAGTTCTTAAAATGTATCCATGGTCAAAACCTAGTACCTACATTACCCACAATGGTCTGGTAAGCTTACTCCCCTAAATCTTTTTAATTTTTAAAGGTTTTAAAGGTATTTTCTCCTTTTGAAATTTTCGTTTGACGCTGGGGGAGGAGGGGCCAGAGGAGACGACTCTTTTCAGTATTTTGAATTTGGACTACAGTAACCACTTTAAACACTAGCTGTCAGTATTACACATTGGACCTTTAAACTAGTATTCAACCCTAAGTGTCCCTAACTCAAGTGACATCACTTGAGGCAATTAAAAAAATTGCAAACAGACTTTGTTGTGTGAAACTGGTGGAGTTCCTCTTTTGTTTCGCTGGCAATAATTCCCTACACATGAAAGGATGGACTGAATATAATTGAAGCTACATACAAAAAAAAAATGCTGACCCAATACATTGATTGAATAGGTGAAGTCATGGTGTAATCCATTCCTGCAGCGTAACTATGAGTAAGATTTATATGTTTTTTGAATGTGAAAACCAACCTATTTTACACTTTTGTATAGACCACATGAGCAGATAGCATCTTGCCATAAGTAAATATTTCTTCAGCGAAAACAAAAACATTACTCACCTACATTAACACAGCATGCATATCAAACCTTACACTGTGTAAATGCAGAATGTGTTTGTGTGTGTCATAATTCTGCTTATCTCACATGTGTGACAGCTCACATTTTAGTATATAAACCAGCCCATTACCGCCTCTGTAAGTTATATGCAACAACACAATCTGTTGAACCTGAGCCAGCCAGTTGCTCATATTAATCAAATAGCCCACTTCCCTTTATGACACAAAGCAAATAGTCATAAATGCTCTTATCTGTCTTTATAATAGTGTGGATGTTACAATCAGATTCATGGTGCCATAAACTATTACATTTTATCTTTATCATATCGAACAATCACTTCTTTCTCATGAGCATCGTTTATAACCGCCGGACAGCTTGTTGCGTAATGAAATTCAAAGCAGTATATCGGCTAGAGAGATCTCACACTCTGTTTACTTATATCTACATATATTTATGCGGATTTTGTTTTTCCACAACAGGCAAACAGGCATGATGAATGAATTGCTGCGGTCCCACCGGGACATGTGGCTCCCTGCAGAACTGATCTGTGGTCAGGCAACTTCCAGTTTCACTGTAAAATCTGGAGTGGAGCCTCTTCATCATGTCAACATGTTGTACTGACAAACACTGACTAATCTTTTGATCACAGTAATGTGTGGACAACATTTGGCAAAGGCATTAGTTTTAATCACAATATACTGAAAGAAAATTATATGAATTGTATTTTAATATTAACAGCCAAAACTTCCAAAACATATTTCACCAATATATCAGTCAACAGGGAAATTTAAACGATAGCTATAGAGTCAAATGTCAGTAAACAGTTGATTGTTTATCAATCAGGTATGTTTTCATTCTGTGAAAGACGCTGCAGCATTCTTCACAATCAAATGTGAGAAAAAATTTCCGACCTCTGCTTTGTATACTCCCCCTTTAATTTGGAGTGCTTTGATTAATCAATTAATATTCCTTTCTCAAGGTCTTTTTATAAACCTCATCATTAATAAAAGCAGACATTCAATTAGCAGCCAAATCTTGATTGCCAATTTTGTCATAACAGTCTCCCTTTCAATGTTTTTTTTTTTGTGGTTCGTTATAGTTGGGAGTATGGTGTGGGTAGGAAGAATTAACTAATTTCATTAATCTAATTGTCATCACTTTCAACCATCCCACTAATAAGTAAAAATTAATATGATTAATCAATTTGACGACATAAACTCATTCAATTACAGTTTTTCAAAGGCAAGTGGGTGTGTTGGGGTGATAGGGAGGTGGGCAGCTGAGCAGCTTGCTCTGTAAGGAACCCAGCCCACAAAATTGAAGTCAAGTCAGGCAATTAGTCATTGTGAATGATAAATAAATGGTGATGAATAATGGCGTGCAGATAACTGCAGTCTTATTTGATTCAGGGAAATTTGGTCCTTTTTATGTCAAAAAATAACGACACTATATAGAACGTAGATTATTGCCTGTTTTAGTATTTTAGACCAGAACGTGTCCATTTTCTTTTACCCCCAAACTAATCTGCATTCAGTATCGGGACCATGGCGGGACAAAAGAATGTTGTTTTTAGATCTGATTTAATGCAGAAATGTCTAACTCTATTTACAAAAAATGCACCGATTACAACTGAGAAACTTTTACTAGATTCACTTTTTCATTTTCTTCCCTTATTTTCTAAGCCACCATTGGAGTTAGGCATGAACCTCTCCCTAAGAACCACAGGCTGCACAATATACAGTAAACTATAAGAAAGATTAAATGCAAACAGTATTGTTATGCCACATTTGCAGGTCTATTTGTCTTTCCTCTTTGATAGGAGTGAAGATTACTGCTATTTATGTACTATGTCATGCATGTATTATATTATACTGCATTGTTTTACTTGGAGTCCAAGTAAGGAAGTTATTGAAGGTAAAGGTGATCCCCAAAAAACTGTCAGCTTCATGTTTTTCCATATTTTATCCATGAAACAAAAGACGTATAACTTTGAATTAGAAGTGGGCAATATGGATAATATCTTCTACATAATCCAGTAAATTCAATATCTGACAAATAAATGATGATGCAAAATCATGTCAATATGGATATTCATATAAGAAATCATATGACACAATGTTTAAACGCAACCAGAGAAAAGGATGTACCACAGCATAAGCGGTATGGAAAAATCTCTGTTACAGATCACTGTCATACAGCACAATCCTACTTTTAATGTAATAGGCCTTTTTCACAGCACATATTTTGACTTATAGAAAAGATGTTGCTTATAACAGTAACAATGGCTCGGCTATTCGAGTGTCCCAGTAAGCCATGACAATGTGAAAGTGAGCCAGCATGCACAATACCAGGACCCTGAAACTGAAGCAGCTACATGGAATTCAGCCACCATTACTTTTCTTATTTATTATGTACTTATCTGTCATTTTTCATTGTGACATGTCAAGATGTCTTCTATGACGAAGGCCTATTATAAAGAGCACAAAAAAAAACAATTAAAATCAAATTGTTGTTATGTTAAACCAACCCCCCCTCTACTACATCTTTAACATAACATACCAGCGTTTTCAAGGTCATTTATTTCGATGATTTTCTCTTTGTGTTCCTCACTGTAGTCGTAATTCATATTAGTTAAGATACAAATAGTATGAACCGCTGTATATTAACGACTCCAGATTTACATGGAGCAGCTGCTTGGATTTGATTTGTATATTTCAGATCTACTGTGCTGAGAGGAAGATGTGCTGGCGCAGCGGTTTGGGGTGATGCCCTTTAATGCGCTCTATCTTATCAGCCCAGCATCACCCCTATTCAAACCAGTGTCTGATTGAGCAGCGGGATGTTGTTTAGGTCTTACATTGGGAACAGTTTATAGAGGCACCGTCTCTAATTTGTGAAGTGAGGTATTATAGAGGAGACAATTAGACCGAGGTTCGATTGGTGTATAGAGGCTTGGATGCTGACAGTCAAGAGAAGGCTTTCAAATGTCATACCAATTAATCTATCCAGCCATCAAACAATATTCTGGAAACAAAGTCAGGGGGGCGATCAATCCGCATCACTTTTCTCCTCACCGGGTTATGGGAAAATTGATTTGTCAAACAAAGCATTTTGGAAGCAGTGCATGGACTTGTTCGGGATCCATTAGCTTCCATTGAGCATTTTGTTTAACATAGGATTTTCATCACAGAGAAAATGCAATGTCCTCAATACTGTGAGCTACAACTATACGATTTCTGATTTCTTTGTTCTTGCTTAGAAAGCTTCAGAAACTGCTGATGAAGATTGAAAAGGGCTAACTTCTAATGCATAAAAAAACACTTAAAATTGTATTGTTATAATACACTACACAAATGAACAGTATAACAAACAGTCCCCTCGCAGGCATTAGTCCCCAGTATCAGTATTATTGTACACTGTGGGGCTATCCTGCCATCCTATACAGCGTGGCTGCCCTAAGCTGTATCATGAATTCCCTGCGCAGTGTTTTGTTCTAAGACAGAACTGTATCACATTGTGCCCGTCATGCTGTTTTAGAGGGGAGAGAGCTTCCTCTATGGGATTTCTCCCAGCCCCATCCCCTGATAATGTATCTCTCCCTAAAGGCTAGGCCTCCGTGACCTTGTCTTATTCATCGAGGGCATCTTATGGCAAAAGAACTGAATCCTGAATGGGCCATTTCCCCTCTTTTAACACCCCTTTAATGTCATCAGTGAAATATGAAGTCATTAGGCGATATTAAAACACTGCTGACAAACTAATTAACGGGAGACATTAAACAGGACTGGCTTGATTAATCCGCTTTAACGATTTTTTTTAAGTGGTTCTGGCCAAAATTAATACAGATTTACTGGTGATCTTAAGAAGAAAATACTTGTATGTGTATCAAACCTCAAGGGCAACCTAAAGTCACTAGTCTTTTACCTCCCACTGCTCTCCCTCCCACCCTAACATCTCTGTTGTTAAACACAGTCTGAACTCACACAGTTGGTCTCTGACAACAAACTACTGTAGATCCTATGGACATGCATGTTGTAAGCCTGCCCTAGAAGATTTTTCAGGCTATTTTGATGTATTGTTTAATATGGAATATATTGTAATCAGACTCAGAGTAGTTACATATATTATTGTTGTTTATTTAAATCATGTTATGTATAATTCAACCAACACAACACATTTCCGCCTTCATGAAAGGTATTTAGAGCTTAAAATTAGTTGGAATTAATATAGTATAGTATAATATATTAAGTAGTATTACTACTTTTGTTGTTGTTTCATATGAGGCATAGACCGGTTATTGAGTTTTTTTCTTTTCTTATTACAGCCAAAGGTTTCTTGTTAAGTAAACATTTCTATGTAAATGTCTCCCTCTTGTGGTAAAAGCACAGATCAATTTGCTTGGCATCATATATTTGCCGTTGGTAACCGTGAAAAGAGAGCATAGGCCTACTCAGAAATCACGTTTGAACACGTTTTGTGAAGAAAAAAAAAAAGTCATGTTTTGTGTGTTGCATCTTTTCACAGTATCAATTTTTTTTTTCTGTCTAATCAATGGTAGGCTGTGCATGCATTTGGTGAGTTAAGTGTAAATACATTCATTGGTATAGTAAACACCGGACCCAAAACCTTTCTTTTTTAAATGCTTTATCGGACAACAAAGGTATGATCGATCTTTGGCATTATTTTATTATTAGTCTAGAAACAATGGACATCAAAGCTAAATACTACTACTGCTAGCCTGATGATAATAATAATAATAATAATAATAATAATAATAATAATAATAATAATAATAATAATAATAATACATTAGTTATGTTTGCTAACAAGTTTTCTCCCAAAACTTCATTAATCAAAAATAACCTAAATATATATTTTTACAGATCATCGCAACACAAGTGTTTACAATGTAAATAGGAGGCACAATCAAATATTATTGAAGCAAATACAAAATCAAGAGGATAAGAACAGTGGGGTTTCTTTTAGAAAAATTGCATTTATGAATACAACTTTTTCACCATAAGCGTTACCGGAAGTGCTCGCCTGGTGACTTGTGATGTACTTCCGTCCTCAGTGTGAATCGCACCGTAGCATCAGCCGCTCAACGATATCAGCTTTTCTAAACGTTTATTGTAACTTTTTTTCTATTTAAGGCTAGACGTGCACATTTCTTACTCTAACGGATAACCGTTTCTTGCTAACGTTTACAGAGTTGCTGTTTATATTCTTTGTTTAATGCGGCCTGGCCCAGTCGGGAAATGAAAATGTAGGCTTCATGGTAGAATGGTAACGTTAGCTTTTTTTTAGCCACTGAGGCCCGGCTCTATGTGAGTACAAAAGACCGTGTACACCGCCTCGGGGTTTTTTCAGAATCACATCAGAAACAGATTTCTGATTCTGAACAATGTATCCCTCCTGGGGAAATTATGGGGCACCCCCGGCGCAAAGCTATGGAGGTTCTGGGCCCCGTAAGCAACCTGGTGGCGGCCACGCCGGCCCGCCAGCGCCGGGGTTCGGCGGCTTCGAGGCCTCATCCAGCGGCTCGATGTTAACCAGCCTACAGGAGCAACACCTTCAGCAGATGCAGCAGCTGCAGATGCTGCACCAGAAACAGCTCCAGTCTGTGTTACACCACGGCAGCAACGCTAACGCTAATGCGTACGGTGGTGGACAAGGTGGATATCCAGGGTCTTCGTGGCATTCAGAAGGAGCAGGGCTTTCAGACAGCGGGGCTGGAGCTCATTCGTACTATAAAGAAGACGAGACCCCTCCTCCGCCGACCAGAGTTCCCCTCGCTCCTCAAGCGGGTCACCCACCACCACCCCCTCCACCGCAACCGCAGCCCACCGATCCCCAACCGGGGCCTCCCCCTCCAGAGCCCCCGACATCCAAGCCACCGGAGAACAACGGTGCTCCCAAAGCTAAAGAAGCCTACAAGAAAGATCCATCCACGACAGAGGATGACAAATCCTTACATTTGCAGGTAATGTCTTGTTCTATTTGTTTGCGTTGACATATTTTGGTGCTAAACACTTTGCTTTACCTGTAGCCAGAACTTACAGCCAAAGAACATCGTAGCAACAATGTTTATTGATGGAACTAGAAATTACCCACATTTGTAGCCTATATATAGCATCCCCTATTAGGGTTGCAAGATATTGACAAAATGTGATATTGCGATATCGATTATGAATATTGCGATATTGATATTAACTTCGATATTTTTAAACGTATGTAAAATTACAAAAGGTACGGGAAAACGCAAATGTAACATAAAACTAGTTTTCTTACAACACATGGTTTATTTCAACTGATGGTCATATTGGACTGGTACAACATGAATAAATAACAACCATGTCTACAGAAAAGGACATGTTTTACTGGTTGTACAGTATAAAATATATAAATAAAGAGCATGTCTATAGAACAGTACATGTTTTACTGGTTGTACAGTATAAAATAAATAAATAAAGAGAACAGGACACAACCTTTCTTTCTCTTCTCTGATTCGTTCCATTGAGTTGATTCATACCGTTCAGTTGTCTCTATCTATTTCTTCACTTACACTGTCACTCTCTCGAAATATGCACACGTGGTTCGCTCCATAGGGTTTGTCACGTAGTGGACCCGTGCGCTAACGTGCAAGTGGCACAGTAACTGGCCAATAAAACATGATCATTATAGCGTTTCAAGCAGTCTCTAAATCATGTTATGGTCAGAAATCCTTTAACACCAAAATTTGGAATGACATTCCCCATCACATCATACATCACATATTTCAAAAAGGCATACAAACTGTTCCTTCTCAACAGTTACACTTGCACTCATTGATTGTTCATGTATTGTCCAAGTCTTGTTTGCACTGTCTGTATTGTTTTAGTTGTCTGTATCTGTTTAGCCCATGCTAATGTCCTGTACGTGTGTTTCTGTCTTCATGTGCTGTAACTGTGTCCTATGTTCTATGTTTCTGCAGAACAGGAACCTGCTGGAAACCAGTTTTTAAACTGAGTCAGGCCCGTTTAAACTGTAACTTAATGTTACTTTTAATCCTTTCCTGTATAATAAATGAAAATGAAATGAAACACAACTGAGCCACACAGTCAATGGACAGGACGCAATGCTCCAAAAAAGAAACAAAATATTGCATACTTATCGCAACACTTTCGATATAATATTGTGCAACGTGATATCGTGATAACGATATTGAGTCAATATATCATGCACCTCTATCCTCTATTAAATGTGTTTACACTCTGTAAATGTTTGTCTCACAGTCCCGTTTTGGTGGCAGGGTAACTAATGCATATATTGCATGCAAGCATCATACTGTGCATGTCATATGTAGAAGAGAAGTAGGAAAACAAGTTATTTCGTGGTAGTAAACTTTAAAATATGTAGACCAATGTGCAGCTGCTCCATCCTGAACTTGTAGTCAATATTATGGTTTACACATATTGTTTATAATCTAAATACCAATGTAGTATATTAACAGATGTAATATATGCTATTACCGCATTCTGTATTATTCTATATTATGCAGTTGTGAAAATGGACACAAATGTAATTACTGTCTCAATGTTTACACTATCTACGAGCAAGAAATGTGTTCATATTGTTCACACAAATTTAAATGTCAATATCGCTACGAGTCTTAAAATGAACCTTTCCATCCTTTTTTCCTTATCAGACCCATCTCCACAGCGCTGTGGAGTAAGGTCTTGCTACACCACAGATACATTATAGAATAGGAGAAGAAAATGTTCTGGGTTCTTTGCATTTGCACTTGGGCCGCGTTAAGTTCCAGCAGCGATGGTGCCTCTGCAAAATAGACTTTGGAAGGAACTTGTTTTGCACATTTGCACCCTGCAAAAGAAAACGCCCCATAAAATATTAACATACATTGTCTGGAGTTCATATGAGAAAACGTATTAAGTAATCAGAAAATGAATCAGAGAAAGTAGGTAAAAAAAAAGTAGGTGTCAAAAACGTTTTTTTTTCAAGGTTGAGATGAGACCGCAGGATTAAGGTAAGATCTAAGGTAAATTTGTATCCTATTATGTCAAAAAAAAAGAAGAAAAGAAAAGAAAAAAGGGCAGAATCAGAAAGAGGGCGATGGCCCTTTACCGCCCCAATGCCAAGTTCCTCCTCTTCCTCCATCAGAACCACCAAAAGGTGCACCTCCTCCACCCCCTCCAAAAGAGGAGCCCCCAGCACCACCTCCACCGCCCGATGAGGCGAAGGTAAGCATTACTACAGTTTTACATATGTGTGAATTAGAGCTGAACGATATTTCGTTTCAGCATCAACATCAGGATTTGCGCATGTGCAATAGTCACATCGCTGGAGGTGCGATGTAAATGCTACAACTTTTTTGCTGCTTGATACAAAAGGAAAACTTGCATGGTTCTCATTTTTCCATGACTAATTGCCATGTGGGCAACGTGTGTATGTGACGTAGTCCAACAGGGGTGAGACTCTTCCTTGTGTGCGTGTAGAAAAGTAATGTTACCGTAAGGTGGCAGGTGCTGCAGACAAAGTGATGCGCATGCTTTTCCATGGGTAGTCAAGCTACAAGACCAAAAGCTAGTTACCAGCTACGAGCCAGGCTAAAGTTAACTAAGTTAGCCTAAAGAAACGGGGGTCTGTCTGTCCCAACTAACATTACGGTTCAGAGCTGTGAAGATGGAAACGTAACACTAGTGTGCAAGAGAAGTCTGTGTCTGAAATAACGTGATTTACACTGATTTAAGGCTTCTTGAAAACACAGTTTGTTGCTAGTCCGTGACACGCAGGCTCTGCATGCCGAGCAAATCACCAGTAACAATCACTGATCAATTTATCAAACAACCAAAGCAGGCCCTGCTAGTTGTCGACCACAACCTAAATATCAACAGGGAACAGGAGGGGATCAACATAAAGGAGCCCCCTTATTTTAGGTAAAGCAACATGCATGCATTTTTAAATATCATTACTCATGACTTTAGCCTACATTGATAGTAGATTGTATAGTAGATTGTATATGAAATACAATGGTGTCATGTGAGTCAACCATTGTATTTAGCCACCTAATTTCCCCCTCCAAAATCACATTAGAAGAGTCGTCACAGCGCTCACTTTCTTTTGTTTGTAAAGCATTTAAGTTCAAGAATGCATGGTTCACATAAAAAAAAGTAATTTTTTAAAATTTTCTTCTGCGGCCCTTTTCTGTATGCCATTCCCCTTCTTTTGTATTGTATTTTGTCATATTGCAATATATATACATCGCAAGAAAAAACATATTGCAATGTCATTTTTTTCCAATATCATGCAGTCCCAGTGTGAATGTAAGAATTTAAACTTGTCTTGGACATAGACTCCAAGCTGCTGCAAAAATAATAGAATTAGCATTGGTGACATCACCTAGTGCAGGGCTTAAAGTATTCCGGCACCGTGCCGGATCTCCGGCGTGCGGCCGTGGGTAAAAAACAAACAAAAACTTGCGGTTTAATATTTTCAAGTCATTTTATTTCACATACCAATCATATAAGAGGAACGCAGCTCTAACTAACACACGGTTGAAAGTAATCAGGCCTGGTGCTGGATTTCTGGCATATGAATATTTTAGAAAAATAAATAAATTAAAAAGTCCACACGGGATTTGTTTTTGATGCGCTGGGTTTAACCAATCATCGAACTTCCACCTACCAATGAAACGAGTTCTAGCCAATCAGATGCAAAGTAGGGCGGGTCTTTACCGAAAAGCGAGAGTGCGGTGTGGTCTCCGTGGTAACGCGGCTAAAAAAAATGGATGCAAAGTTTATCAAACTTGGAGCATGTAGATACAGCTTTAGTTGAGAAAGTAGTTAAAGACAAATGGTGCTGGGCATGAATAGATGACAAGAGGAAAAGGGTGGAGACGGGAAGCTGTTTAGCACTTGGTGCCTCAAATTGAGGGAGCCGGGTGCATGCTTCTGCAGCGCATGTTCAAGGAAGACACTGGACGGCAGCAGCGGTAAGAAAGTGCTTGCTAGTCACAAAGCTTCGGTCCGTGCACTCTGTCATACGAGTAAGTTACCGGCAACGACCGCTACCGCTGTGACTGTTCCTTTACTGACCGACCGTAATACAAACAATACGTGTGTGCACGTTCACTATAGCTATCTGAAGCCCAAACTGCCTTGACAAAGCTGTCTGTTTGGAATCAGCATGGCAGGTATATAAACATAACGGCCTTGTCCCAGAGTTTAGACGTCTAGCTATATGAAAAGATAAACAATGCAATGTTTTTAATAAATGTAAACTAATATCAACATGGACAAAATCATGAATGTACTAATTCACTTTTTTGATGAAGACCTGGCCAAAGTAGTAAAGTTTAGTTTTCACAATGATTCATTGTAGGATTATGATATTATTGCAATATGTAAATCCACATTGACTCTTGATTTAACATATGGTTGGAAGAAGTAAAAATTGATCCAAAACT
Source organism: Perca fluviatilis (assembly GCF_010015445.1). Taxonomy (NCBI): domain Eukaryota; kingdom Metazoa; phylum Chordata; class Actinopteri; order Perciformes; family Percidae; genus Perca; species Perca fluviatilis. Next base: position 18,603,784 of record NC_053129.1, read on the forward strand.
TTTTAGTTTAAAAAAAATTATGAGGCCTTGTCCCAGTTTATGAAAAGCTAAACAATGCAGAGTTGTGATTGTGATGTGTAATGTAAGGACTTTACCCCCCCCCCCCCTTCTAAAAAAGTTTCAGGCTCAGGATTCTTTTTCACTTTACGCCCTGACTAGTGGTTTGTGGACTGCCGTTTTGAAGCCATGAGTTTGCATTTTGGCTGTCGACATCTTGGTATATCAGAGACAGAAGTGACCATATTTGGACAAATGGGCACAGCTTGGTAGGATGACACGTCTAAGCCAGTGTTGTGTATGGTTTCAGTGGCGCTAAGCTAAACGCAAATGAGGAAAAGTCGATTTTATTTTTTAAACCCTTCTGACGCGAGTCATCCAGTGGCGTTTTGCCAGTGGGTGAACACGGACTTTCGGGTACTGGTGTCGTTCATCTGCATGTATGGCAATTCACAGAGCTGGTTGAAAATCAGCAGACTTTCTCTTAAGTTATCAGCTAGCGCTAGCTACCTTAGTTGGCAGAACCAGGCAGCGCTGCGACCATTGACTTCAAGGCACCTAACCATAACTATAACCATTGCCTAATCCTAGTTGGGGGCTTAAATCACAGATAAACTGGCAGAACGCTGAACAAGATATTTTTAGGTGACTTAAATGTTCCAACCAACTTTGAAGTGAAAACAAACCGTAAGAGCGTCAAAGTTTAAGATGGAAACATGGGCAACACCCCAAAACAAGTTCACAGCTTTTTTAATATAGACAGGGCCAGGAAACGCTTTGCTAGGTCATTTTATGTAGCCACGCCACTAAAACCTGCTTTATTGTCAATTTTAAAATAAATGGGACCATAATTTACAAAATGAACATTGTGATGTATTGCAGAAGACTTAAAGGTGCTCTAAGTGATGTGATGCGTTTTTTTTAGGCTACTACATTTTTTGTCACATACAGCAAACATCTCATCACTATCCGCGGGCTGCCTGTCCCCTGAACACACTGTAAAGAAAACGCGGTCTCTGTAGACAGCCCAGGCTCCACAAACTGCGCCAACCTGCACAACGAACCATAACAGAGTTCCAGCCAATAACCGTCAAGAAGGAGCTGGTTGAGTCATGAATACGCATTGTGGAAGTAGCCTACGTGCTAACGCTGCTGCAGTGATTTCTCAACCAGCTCCTTCTTGTCGGTTATTGGCTGGAACTCTGTTTGTTATGGTTCGTGGGGCAGGTAGGCACAGTTTGTTTTTGTTGCCGTTTGTGGAGCCTGGGCTGTCTACAGAGACCGCGTTTTTTGACAGTGTGTTCAGGGGACAGGCAGCTAGCGAATAGTGAGGAGATGTTTGCTGTATGTGACGAAAAATGTTGTAGCCTAAAAACCCATCACTTAGAGCACCTTTTAAAACTAGTGATTTAGGCCATTAACTCAGCGGTTCTCAAAGTGTGGGGCGCGCCCCACTGGTGGGAAATAGAGATCTGACAGGTGGGGTGCGCCAAACGGGAGAAAATTTTTGTTTTTATGCCTTTTTATATCTTTATCCAGAAATCGCAACTGTTCCGGAAGTTCCGTGAGTCTCCCGCATATTGATAGCGGCTCCTTGATGCCCTCAAATGACATCCAATCTCCCGGAATCTGGAGCAAGAACGCGCACTAGACCAAGACTGTATGGCTGCAGCCTGGAGCGTCCTATGTCATGCCGACCCGTCTTATGCCATCCCGCCTGGTGCCGTCCCCGAGCTTCTACTTTTCAAAATAAAAGCTGGCGTCTGGAATAAAATACTTTACTACTTCAATACTTTATTACTAATACATATAATTCTGCCAAAAAAAAGATGCCAAAAAATCCACAGCAATCTCTATCCCCACAGCCGCTCTGCTGCTGTGCTGGCTGCACGCATCTGTTCACAACGCTGCCTGTCGGAACATTCTGCTTAACGTGAAAAAGCTTAACGTGGTTTAATGTACCTCAACAACGATCAGTGATCACCAAATGTATCATGGCCATATCTTGTAATGAACACTTAAGCCTGTCAAAAGAACTAAACCGAAATCCAACGATTATAAGTTATCTTACGTTAACATTTTCTTCTTCATTTGCGCTTATGACGAGGAAAAAGCTTGAGATTGTGTGGTAATCATTGATCACTGATCAATGATTACCACACAAGCTTTTTCATATTGCTCCTTATAACCACTGAAAACTGTCAAAAAATCGAACCAGAAATGTGGTGATGATTGATCGTTGTTTAGGTACATTAAATCATGTTAAGCTTTTTCATGTTAGGACTTATAAAGCCCATGAGAACCGTTGGGAGTCAACCCACAGCCGCTCCGCTGCCCTGCTGAAAAAGTGAAGCAGAAAAGCGTCAGATGTCAGATAACGTCCATAATAATAGGACTTTGGGTTCGATTTTTTTGAGAGAGAAATTTGGTTATCATTGATCATTGTTTACGTACATTAAACCACATTTTTATTCATTAGTAAGCTACAGGATAGCGTCTTTCAAACGTGACCTACGCGAAAGAGAAAAAAAAAATTGTCATTGTACCCAGCACTTCTGGAAATGTACTTCCAAATGCGTCTCTGTCCCCAGCACATTTCAAACCAAACTGACGGCCATGGATTTACCCGTGAATCAATCTGGAAAATAATTCGATATCGTATTTCTGGCCCTCCGAATTTACCGTTGGATACGCTTTGGCATGAGACGGGACGGCTTAGGACGCTCCAGGCTGCAGCCATACCCGCCTCCACTAGACTAGAGAGTGACTGCGTGTGTGTGTGTGTGTGTGTGTGTGTGTGTGTGTGTGTGTGTGTGTGTGTGTGTGTGTGTGTGTGTGTGTGTGTGTGTGTGTGTGTTTTGTGTGTGTGTGTGTGTGTGTGTGTGTGTATGTGTGTGTGTGTGTAGAGACTATAAATTCAGCGCGTGTGAGAGCAAACCATCCTTATAGCTGTGTTTTGCCGCTTATTAGACCGATCACCCCCGAAATTGTGCAATGCAAAACAGGCTCATTGCAGCCACTAATGCAGGGAGAATAGACCTGTCTTTCTCTTCTTTTCTTTTTTTAACAGATTGTAAAGTGGCACTTTTATTTATTTTCTATTTTTGAACTTGATACAAATTTTGACACAGCTGCACTTTTATTTTCTTTATTTTTGAACTTGCTGTTATTTGATGTAGATACTTGTTACTTCAATAAATTGGAACATTTTAAGCTTGTTGCGTATTTCATTAGCATTGTGTTGGGGCGATAGGGGCAGGTGGGGCTTGAAAATGTTTGCTGTATTCCTTGTCCAAAGTGGGGAATGACCGAAAAAGTTTGAGAACCACTGCATTAACTCATTAGGAACATGTTTATTGAAGTAATAAATCAAGTGAGCAGTAGGATAGAAGTAGGACTTCTATAGAAACTGACTAGTTTTTTGAGCAAGTGGGAGTTGCCCACTGCTGGAAGTTAGATATAATGCAGGTTTTAGGCACCTAAATAAATAAAGCCTTATGTGGCTCCAGAGGGAGCTTGACCTTACTCAAGTTATCGTGGGTTGAGGCCGAAAACTACAAATTTGTAAATAAAAAAATCTGGGCGTGTGGATTTAGAAAAATGGGGGATGAACAACACATAGCACAGCAACACCATCCTTTTGAGTCTGACGTTCTCAGCGCCACCTTTCCCTTTTCCTTTTTGGATTTCAATCGCTGCCCCGTGCGTTTGGAAGTCTATCGGTAACGTCAACAGACAGTGTGTGAGTTTAATGAGGCCTGCTGCTGCGGCGCGCCATACCGGTTGAGCAGAGGCTGCAAAGTTTGACCGGCCCTCGCAGCCTTGAAACACTACCGGCCCACCGGGAAAAGTCCTGACTCTCCCGATTGCCACGGCGCTACTGGTTAAGTGTATTATTTACATTGCAGTATAAATGAAAACATAACTTAATTTATTAATATCAGGGAACATGCCTGCCACACTCGCAGTTACCTGGTAACTAGACCACCAACTACGCTGACCTAACGGAGCTCCACGACCGCTTATGGTGCTCTGTAACCAGCGCACAGTCATCTTTTCTGGGGTAACTGAGCCACCAACTACTGCGTACCTGGAGCACCACGACCGGCAGCCCGCGATGAAATGTGAAAATTGTCAGCATTCCCTGTACACTGCATTTACGACCATGGTTCATTTTCAGTATCCTTGAAAAACTTCCAAACTTTCTTCTTTGTAATTCCCGTGGAAATGCAACTAGTGTGTGAGATCTGCACGACCAACATTCAGAACAGCAGCTGGTCTCAGACCAGTGGTCTGTATGTAAATTTTTTTTGGGGGGGGGGCAAAGGTACAGAACAGAGCCAATTAAGGTACAGCCACCGAGTTGACGTCAACTCTTAGCTTTGTTGGGATTAGCCCGTTTTAAGCGGCAGTTTCAAATTGTGAGATTTGCATAGGAAAGAGGTGTCATTGGGACTTTGAGGTTCTCTGTATGCCCATTTCACCCACCATCATTATTCAACTACAAGGTAAACTCGGTTTTGCATTCCATCACCCCTTTAATTCACTAACAACTAACTAAGTGATAGTTGTTTTTTCTGTAAATGTTATGAATTGAATGGTGCTACAGACAATAGATGATTCTCACATTTATTATGGCTGTAATTCTACTGGCCCTGATTCATTAAGGAACAAAAAGCACCAGATACGTAACTGTTTTTGAACCATTCAGGTAGCCTACATTGGGGGAATTTACTCCCATTTAAAGCATTTAAATAGTTTTTTGTGCAATTAAATAATTGACACCACGTTAATTATTTAGTTTTAATAAGTTTATTGCTCTTTTATATGCTACGTATTGCTTTTTTGGCATGTGCAAGTGCTTTTGCAACAACCTTTAAGAGCACGCCAATTCCAGTTTTAAACTAGAGTATACCAGAGAGTTAAGATTATTACTGGATCTAAACGTTGTTTGTATTGTTTACATAAACTTACAGAGTAAAAATGTAGGAAAATCAACTACATTTACGTACACAATAAGTCCCACCACACGCAAACCATCATCATGTCCATAGATATTTAATCCCAATGTATGTGATAACTGCAATGCACTTGAATATCCTATATATTTTTACCCTGCTCTTGCTTGTCTATAGGACTGAGAATCATTTGATATCTCTTTAGTGTCACTGCAAAAATTATTGTTTAGACACCTTGCTTTGCTGATTGTCAATGCTGACTTATCTGGAATGTTTTTTACAAAGTAAGCCAAAATAACGTGGCGGTTGTGGCACCGGAGGTTTAGCGGGTCATCTACTGATCACAGGGTTGTAGGCTTGATTCCCTACCCTGCGTGCCATCGGGGTGTGAGTGTGTGCATGAATGGGTGAATAAGCGGCAAAACTTGTAAAGCGCCTTGGATAAAAAGCGATATATAAATGTTGCGATTTACCATTTTAGATTGAATGATTGTGTAATATGTTCTCAGTAGGGCCTTGCCCTCTATCTAAAATAATGTCATTCTCTAAACTACTCTCGGTTATGTCAAAAACATTCTTTATAAGTTACAAAGATATTCTTTGCTCCAATCTTGTCTTGTGTGTGTTTAAAGCCCGAGGTCCCACAAGACGCAGAGGAGGTTGCCCGCCTCCAGCAGTTACAGGCTGCAGCAGCACAGTGGCAAAAGGTGCAGCAACAGAGAACGGGCTTGCAATACCAAGCTCTCATGCAACAACACGAAAAGCTTCAGCAGATCCTGGAACAGTACCAACAGCTGATTCAGCAACCAACTAACCTACAGGTATGCAAATGGTAGTTTCTTTGACAGCTACTATTCGGCTGGTTATTTTCCTTGGTTTGAAGGTGACCTGTACAGAAAATGAAAAGTGAAAAGCAAGCAAAGTATGTTTAGTGGAACCAAAAAAAGGATATAAGATTTTGTAGGAGCTGCAACAACTCTGATTTGCAACACCTGCAGCATCTTGGAGGCCCCTAAGTTTTCATTATTACATGTCTCCGTGATTTCTTTGTTCTGCATGTACCTATATGATAATACTTAAACCAAATGTCCTTTGTTGCAGTCAATGTCTGCTGAAATGCAGCTGAGGCACTATGAAATGCAACAGCAGCAGTTCACCCCTTTATTCCAAGACTGGGATTGCTCCTTCGTCCTGTGGTATGAGCAGTTTCAGACCTATCCCCACAAAGACCAACTGCAGGACTATGAGCGCCAGTGGAAGCAGTGGCAGGAACAGATGAACGCCACCAATGCCCACCTTCAAGAAAGGGTGGCCACTCTCACTGCCATGGTGCCATTTGCCTCAAGCCAGTATAGTAGTGGTATGATGGGACAGTTTGGTCAGTACCCTGTACAAGACATGCAAATGCAGCAGCAGTCAGCTAACCTGGGTATGCAGCATTCCCCAGTTGGTGTTAGTCCCAACTCTCAAGGTCCACGGTCCGCTGGCTTTGGGCCACATTCAGAATCACCTGCTGGACCCCCTGTAAGAGGAGCGGGCCCTGCTGGCATAGGAGTTAGACCTCCAGGACCCCCCACCATTCAGCCACCAAGCATCAACAGCTTCAGAGGTCCACGGTCAGTAGGGATTGTTTTGTACTACTGTTATTGGCATTTATTTATTTAAAAATGTTACATTTAAGAATGGGTTTTAAAAAGAAAAATGTTTCATAAAATCAGTTGAGAGTATTTGAATGCAGGTAGGCAATAACATTTTTTTTTTTTTTTTTTTATATTTGTGGGATATCACTAAAAGGGAGCTTTATTAATAATGTTTTCTTACAATCTCTGTAGTCCTGCTGGTCCCAGCGGAAACAACCCTAGATTTGACCAGCCGAAGCAAGGTTTTGATGGTCCTCAGAGATTTGATCAGCAACAGCAGCGCTTTGATGTTCCCCCAAGATTCGACCAACCACAGCAGCGCTATGATGGCCCCCCAAGGTTCAACCAATCGCAGCAGCGCTTTGATGCCCCCCCAAGGTTTGACCAACCACAGCAGCGCTTTGATGCCCCCCCAAGGTTCAACCAACCACAGCAGCGCTTTGATGGCCCCCCTCGATTTGAACAACCAAGGAACCGCTTTGATGGTCCCCCTAGATTTGACCAACCAAGGCACCGCTTTGATGGTCCCCCCAGATTTGACCAACCTGGATTTGGGCTGCAACCTAGGTTTGAACAGCCCTCAAGGCTCACTGAATGTCCACCTGTGCCCCAGCAAAAACAACCACAAGGCCCCCAACCTAAGGCACAACCAGCCACTAAACAACCTGCCAGTATGGATTCCAAGATTCCTGGAAAGTCAGCTGGGCAGCCACAATCTGAAAAAGAAAAAGGAGAATCAGAACCAGGTGATAAGGCCAATGCTGAAGACTTGACAGATGACAACTTGCTGGGAACTGATGGCTTTTTTGTCCAAAATGACCCCATTCCTCAGACATTAAAAACAACCACAGAGCCTGAGGAATCTGAAGGCAATAATGTTTCCAACAATAGCGAAAAAAACAAACCTGGTAATGTCAAGCCTTCCGTAACGGCTCCTTCTACTGTGGCATCAAAAAATAGTCCTGCACAAAATCTCGTCAAACCAGATAGACCATTGATAAACAACAAACCCCCACTGGTTCCAAAGCCCTCTGGAATTCAACAGGAGCCACAAGCTTCTGGCCATTTGCAGTCGCGACCGGATCCTCCAAGGCTTCCCCCTGGGAGGGGACGAGGCCAGCCGCCAGTACCTGTCCAAGTGCATGGACGAGGACGTGGGCAGAGGGGCAGGGGAGTGTTCACGGGACCGAACACTGTACCACTTGGGGAGAAGATGGGAGAAACGTCTTATGAGTACATGCCACCTGAAGAGAACTTGGGGATGCCAGAAGAGCAGGAAGAGTATCAATGGCAAGATCCTTCATACGAGCAGTGTGGTGGTGAGGAATCGGAGGTGCCCCCTGAAGAAATGTGGATGCCAGACGGACATCACTTTTCAACAGAGGAAGAGTATTATGAAGAGCCAATAGGAGGACCCCATATGGGGAGAGGAGGGCCCCCAATAATGAGAGGAGGGCCTCATATGGTAAGAGGAGGGCCACCTATGGGCAGAGGTGGTCCTCCTATGGGAAGGGGACCGCCAATGGGTAGAGGGGGGCCGCCAATGGGTAGAGGGGGGCCGCCAATGGGGAGAGGAGGGCCACCTATGGGTAGAGGGGGACCACCTTTTGGTAGAGGGGGACCACCTGTAGGTAGAGGGGGTCCTCCTATGGGAAGAGGGGGACCCCCTATGGGAAGAGGGGGACCCCCTATGGGAAGAGGGGGACATCCCATGGGAAGAGGTGGACCACCTATGGGAAGAGGAGAACCAATGGACAGGCACTGGGAAGAACCTGAGTCAGAGGAGTACTCAGAGGAAGGGGATCCTTACTGGGGAGAAAGGAGACCTCCAATTAGAGGCATGAGACCTCCGTTTCCACGTGGCCGGGGTCGTCCCCCACCTGGTCATCCTGGTTTCATGCACCAGGGACGAGGAAGGCCCCCTCATCCAGCGCATGGCCCAATGGATCACGAGCCATTAGGTCATGGAATGGACATGGATGATTCTGAAATGGATCCAGAAGTGGACCCCATGTACCATGGACATGACCCTCATAGCCATCCGATGCATCCTGATGTAGGCAGAGGCAGGCGTCGTGTGCCACCACCACCTCAGGAAATGATGGATCCTATGGAGGAGCCATTGTATGATGAAGGCATGGAAAGAGAATTGGGGTGGCAACCGCCACATGGTAGAGGCCCTCCTCTGCCTCCACATGAGATAATGGATATGGAAGGAATGAGGAGGAGACCTATGGGTCGAGGGATGGCAAGAGGCATGTGGCGGCCAGGTCCAACACATGAGGAATATGAAGAGAGACGCAATGAGGGTTTCGTGGAGGATTATGGTCATGGGGAAGATGGGTATCATTGGCGGCCACCACAGGGCTATCCTCCTGATGACTATCGGCATGATGCCAAGTACTATGAGTCTGAATGGGAGAGAGAGCGTGCTCCTCCTGGAAGGGATTATCCCCCCCGCATGCCACCACCAGAGCCCTACAGAGATGGCCATTGGCTAGAGGAAAGAGAAAGGGGTCGACCATATTCTTATGATGAGCATGATAGGGGAAGAGGAGAACTTAGAATTCGTGAATATAGGGAGGAGCCACCCCACCGGCAGGAAGAACCACCATACCCATCACCTTCAGAATGGGATAGGCCTTCAAGACTTCCTCCACCACCAGAGAGAGGGTATCCTTCTGACTATGAAGATCATAGAGCTCGCTATGAAGAGCACAGGGAAGAGCCACCTTTGGATATACGTCCACCTTTATCTCCTGCTGCAGCTGTCTCAAACTTGCCAGAGAGCTCAGTTGATCCGGCATCACAAGGAACAAGTGCTGCAAATGTGCTTGCTCTCTCCCAACGTCAGCATGAGATCATCCTGAAAGCTGCTCAAGAGCTTAAATTTATAAGGTAATTTCTAGACTTTCATTATTAATTACTACATTATTATTCTAGGTTTACAAAAAGTGCACTCTGACTTATCTCTAGTTGAATCTAGCCATGCAGAGTGTTACTATTTACTTACGTTATGAAATATTCACCTCTGAGATTTCTGCCACCACACCATAACAGTGGAGATGAATGTAATCTTATTTGCCGTGCTCCAATCATAAAAAAAAAAGAAGTTTGGCTGGCCTGCTTTTGCACACCGTAGTGATTGAAGCAGAAGGGGGTTTTATTTTTGCTAGTATATTACCTACTTTATGGTCAAATGGACTTTGGGAAACTTTTAGTTGAACTTAACTTTCATTCTTTTGGGTCTACAGGGAATTGCAGGAGGCAAAGCCACCTGGTCCTGAACCTCACCCTGCACCAACTGACATCCTGTCCGAGCTTCCTGCTGGCCTTCTCGGTTTGGAGATCCCAGCAGATGTTAGGAATGTTCTGAAGGTAATTTATTTTGACTTATTCTATTTAGCTATTTTAGCCATAATTTTAAGAGTTAATTGTAAGAATGGCAAGATTGCTGGTTAGGGAGACTGATATTTTATATATATATATACACACATATATATACACACATATATACATATATATATATATATATATATACACACACATATATATACACACACATATATACACATACACACACACACACATATATATATATGTATGTATGGTATATATATATATATATATATATATATATATATATATATATATATATATATATGTATATATATGTATGTATGTATATATATGTATGTATATATATATATATATATATATATATATATATATATATATATATATATATGTATATGTGTGTGTGTGTGTATATATGTGTGTGTGTGTATATATATATATGTGTATATATGTGTATATGTGTGTGTGTGTATATATGTGTGTGTGTGTGTATATATATATATGTGTATATATGTGTATATGTGTGTGTGTGTATATATGTGTGTGTGTGTGTATATATATATATATGTGTATATATGTGTATATGTATATGTGTGTATATGTGTATACAGTGCCTTGCGAAAGTATTCGGCCCCCTTGAACGTTTCGACCTTTTGCCACATTTCAGGCCTCAAACATAAAGATATAAAACTGTAATTTTTTGTGAAGAATCAACAACAAGTGGGTCCCAATTATGAAGTGGAACGAAATTCATTGGCTATTTCAAACTTTTTTAACAAATAAAAAACTGAAAAAGTGGGCGCAAAAATTATTCAGCCCCTTTACTTTCAGTGCAGCAAACTCTCTCCAGAAGTTCAGTGAGGATCTCTGAATGATCCAATGTTGACCTAAATGACTAATGATGATAAATAGAATCCAGCTGTGTGTAATCAAGTCTCCGTATAAATGCACCTGCTCTGTGATAGTCTCAGAGGTCCGTGTAAAGTGCAGAGAGCATCATGAAGAAACAAGGAACACACCAGGCAGGTCCGAGATACTGGTGTGGAGAAGTTTAAAGTCGGATTGGATACAAAAAGATTTCCCAAGCTTTAAACATCCCAAGGAGCACTGTGCGCGCATAATATTGAAATGGAAGGAGTATCAGACCACTACAAATCTACGAAGACCCGCCGGCCCCTCTAAACTTTCAGCTCATACAATGAGAAGACTGATCAGAGATGCAGCCAAGAGGCCCATGATCACTCTGGATGAACTGCAGAGATCTACAGCTGAGGTGGGAGACTCTGTCCATAGGACAACAACGTCGTATACTGCACAAATCTGGCCTTTATGGAAGAGTGGCAAGAAGAAAGCCATTTCTTAAAGATATCCATAAAAAGTGTCGTTTAAAGTTTGCCAAAAGCCACCTGGGAGACACCCAAACATGTGGAAGAAGGTGCTGTGGTCAGATGAAACCAAAATCGAACTTTTGGCAACAATGCAAAACGTTATGTTTGGCGTAAAAGCAACACAGCTCATCACCCTGAACACACCATCCCCACTGTCAAACATGGTGGTGGCAGCATCATGGTTTGGGCCTGCTTTTCTTCAGGCAGGGAAAGAAGATGGTTAAAATTGATGAGAAGATGGATGGAGCCAAATACAGGACCATTCTGGAAGAAAACCTGATGGAGTCTGCAAAAGACCTGAGACTGGGACGGAGAGATTTGTCTTCCAACAAGACAATGATCCAAAACATAAAAGCAAAATCTACAATGGAATGGTTCACAAATAAACATATCCAGGTGTTAGAATGGCCAAGTCAAAGTCCAGACCTGAATCCAATCGAGAATCTGTGGAAAGAACTGAAAACTGCTGTTCACAAACGCTCTCCATCCAACCTCACTGAGCTCGAGCTGTTTTGCAAGGAGGAATGGGCAAAAATGTCAGTCTCTCGGATGTGCAAAACTGATAGAGACATACCCCGCCGACTTTTACAGCTGTAATCGCAGCAAAAGGTGGCGCTACAAAGTATTAACTTAAGGGGGCTGAATAATTTTGCACGCCAATATTTCAGTTTTTTATTTGTTTAAAAGGTTTGAAATATCCAATAAATTTTTTTGTTCCACTTCATGATTGTGTCCCACTTGTTGTTGATTCTTTACAAAAAATTACAGTTTTATATCTTTATGTTTGAGGCCTGAAATGTGGCAAAAGGTCGAAAAGTTCAAGGGGGCCGAATACTTTCGCAAGGCACTGTATATATACACATATATACATACAGTGCCTTGCGAAAGTATTCGGCGAAATTTATTGGATATTTCAAACCTTTTAAACAAATAAAAAACTGAAATATTGGGCGTGCAAAATTATTCAGCCCCCTTAAGTTAATACTTTGTAGCGCCACCTTTTGCGCCGATTATACAGCTGTAAGTCGCTTGGGGTATGTCTCTATCAGTTTTGCACATCGAGAGACTGACATTTTTGCCCATTCCTCTTTGCAAAACAGCTCGAGCTCAGTGAGGTTGGATGGAGAGCGGTGGTGAACAGCAGTTTTCAGTTCGTTCCACAGATTATCGATTGATTGGGGTCTGGACTTTGACTTGGCCATTCTAACACCTGGATATGTTTATTTGTGAACCATTCCATTGTAGATTTTGCTTTATGTTTTGGATCATTGTCTTGTTGGAAGACAAATCTCCGTCCCAGTCTCAGGTCTTTTGCAGACTCCATCAGGTTTTCTTCCAGAATGGTCCTGTATTTGGCTCCATCCATCTTCCCATCAATTTTAACCATCTTCCCTGTCCCTGCTGAAGAAAAGCAGGCCCAAACCATGATGCTGCCACCACCATGTTTGACAGTGGGGATGGTGTGTTCAGGGTGATGAGCTGTGTTGCTTTTACGCCAAACATAACGTTTTGCATTGTTGCCAAAAGTTCGATTTTGGTTTCATCTGACCACAGCACCTTCTTCCACATGTTTGGTGTGTCTCCCAGGTGGCTTTTGGCAAACTTTAAACGACACTTTTTATGGATATCTTTAAGAAATGGCTTTCTTCTTGCCACTCTTCCATAAAGGCCAGATTTGTGCGCAGAACACTGATTGTTGTCCTATGGACAGAGTCTCCCACCTCAGCTGTAGATCTCTGCAGTTCATCCAGAGTGATCATGGGCCTCTTGGCTGCATCTCTGATCAGTCTTCTCATTGTATGAGCTGAAAGTTTAGAGGGACGGCCGGGTCTTCATAGATTTGCAGTGGTCTGATACTCCTTCCATTTCAATATTATCGCTTGCACAGTGCTCCTTGGGATGTTTAAAGCTTGGGAAATCTTTTGTATCCAACCGGCTTTAAACTTCTCCACAACAGTATCTCGGACCGCGCTGTGTGTTCCTTGTTCTTCATGATGCTCTCTGCTTTTACACGGACCTCTGAGACTATCACAGAGCAGGTGCATTTATACGGAGACTTCGATTACACACAGCTAGATTCTATTTATCATCATTAGTCATTTAGGTCAACATTGGATCATTCAAAGATCCTCACTGAACTCTGGAGAGTTTGCTGCACTGAAAGTAAAGGGGCTGAATAATTTTGCACCCACTTTTTCAGTTTTTATTTGTTAAAAAAGTTTGAAATAGCCAATTTATCTCTGTTCCACTTCATAATTGGGACCCACTTGTTGTTGATTCTTCACAAAAAAATACAGTTTATATATCTCTTATGTTTGAGGCCTGAAATGTGGCAAAAGGTCGAAAACGTTCAAGGGGCGAATACTTGAAGGCAGACTAGAGTTATATATATATAATATATATATATATATATATATATATATATATATATATATATATATATATATATATATATATATATATATATGTATATATATATATATATATATGTATATATATATATATATATATATATATTATATGATATATGTATATATATATGTATATATATGTATATATGTATATATATGTGTGTGTATATATATATATATATATATATATATATATATATATATATATATATGTATAATATGTATATATATATATATATGTATATATATATATAATTTTAATTTTTAATATTTAACTCGTTAAAAAAAATTAACGTAAATTAACGCAGCTGTGTTTGTTTACTTACATGTGGCTGAGAAACGAATATCGTCTCCATAAGAGCAGGCGGTACTCTAGGAGGGACTTACCTGATTGAAGTAGGCCTACGGGCCAGTCAAGAGTTGAAACATGGACCAGTAAGATCCCAAGAGAAAAAAGACGATGTGTTAGAATCCAGAAATGAATGAGCACGGGCTATAAACGGGACCGAGTACTAGTTCCGACATGTTGTCTCGTCAGGAGAGATGCGCCCCACGGGTAACTTGTATTTTAGCTACACTGAGCTGCGGTTTAAGTTTGATTTGTCTGTTGCGCTACTGCTGTGCTGCCGATATGTACGCGTCGCTGATTTGTTTGCTTGATAACTGTTACGTTGGTCACGCTGATAAAACCTTATTTGCAGTCTGATGTTTAACGCTGTCGACTCGATAGTATCCGCGACTATATTCCAGTAAATGTTTGAAATTGCGCGTCTCACTGTCACACCAAGCTACTTCCTGGTTGCGGTGCTGGAAGGGAAATGTAGTCAATCGCTTTACATTGGTAATGGATTGCTGTGCACAGCGTCGCTATTCAAAACCACACTCATTGTTTTCACTTTAGGCCAACATACACCTTTGTGGTTTTGGGTTACTGGTTTAATGTGTAACATTGATATTGATGTGCATTTCTGTGTTTAGATATATGTGCTTTGCTTAGTCATTCAGATTAAACACTATATTATAATATTTATGATATTAAGTACTGCCTAGATTGTAATTTATATTCTCTCTCTCTCTCTCTATATATATATATATATATATATATATATATATATATATATATATATATATATATATATATATATATATATATATATATATATTTGTATATTATTCAGAATATGGTATATTATTCAGAATATGGTATATTAGGTATGTGGCTAATATTGGGGGTGGTGACAAAAATCTGCTCTCAAGTCGGACAGTTTCTTTCTTTCAGCAGCCTTCAGCAGGACTAAATAAGCCAAATTGTTGCTGCTGTTGTTCTGAAAGATATTAAACATTCTGAACTTAGCAGAACCTTTCCTTGTTTGTTTTATCTTCATATTTGCAAAGTTAAGTGATTTAGCATTTAAATATCCATTACTACAAGCTTCAGTCTCAATTTAAAAACGCGATTAATCGCGATTAACTACAGCAAATTGTGCGATTAATTAGTTAATTTTTTTTAATCGACAGCCCTAATATATATATATATATATAATGTGTATATTTTTTTTTATATATGTGTGCATGTGTGTATATATATATATATTGTATATGTATATATATATATATATATATATATATATATATATATATATATATATTATATGTGTATATATATATATATATATATGTATATGTGTATATATATTATATATATATGTATATATGTATATAATTATATATATATATATATGTATATATATATATATATATATATATATATATATATATATGTATATATATGTATATGTATGTGTGTGCATGTGTATAGGTTTTCAGAAATATTTTGCATTTAACTGTTCAATATCATATTACATCTGTCATCTTCAGGGCATGACTGCAGCTGCACAGACAGCTGTAACCGAATCTGTGTCTTGGGATACTAAGCCTGCTGCCACAGATTACCAGCCATCTCTCCCTGCATCCAAACCTTCAGTGATTCCAAAGACTGTGGATTATGGGCATGGTCACGGTATGAGCAGCAAAGACAAACACATTTTAACAGATAAAACAGGTTAATTTTCAGGACTGTTGGTGACATTACCCTCAATGTTTCAGAGCCTGGAGCCACGGTTGAGCGGATCTCTTATGGTGAGAGAATTTTGCTGAGGCCTGACCCAGTGACATCAGACAGGGGCTATGAAAAAGGTCAGTCTCACAGGGCTTAAAGTATTAAAGTATTCCGGCACCGTGCCGGATCTCCGGCGTGCGGCTGTAATGAAAAATATTATTATTATTTTCGAGTCACTTGATTTCACCTACCAATCATATGAGAAGAACGCAGCTCTAACTAACGCAGGGCTTAAATTACTCGGGCCTTGTGCCCGATTTCTGGCGTATGACTATTTTAGAAAAAGTTAATAAATTAAAAAGTCCACATGGGATTGGTTTTTGATGCGCTGGATTTAGCCAATCATCAAACTTCCACCTACCAATGAAACAAATTCTAGCCAATCGGATGCAAAGTAGGGCGGGTCTCTGTGGTAACGCAGCTAAAAAAAAATGGAGGCAAAGTTTATCAAACTTGGAGCATGTAGATACAGCTTTAGTTGAGAAAGGAGTTCAAAACAAGTGGCGCTGGGCATGAATAGATGACAAGAGGATAAGGGTGGAGACGGGAAGCTGTTTAGCACTTGGTGCCTCAAATTGAGGGAGCCGGGTGCTTGCTTCTGCAGCGCATGTTGAAGGAAGATACTGTACGGCAGCAGTGGTAAGAAAGCTTTGGTCCATGCACTCTGTCATACGAGTAATATACCGGCAACGACATCTACCGCTGCGACTGCGCCTTCACTGACCGACCGTGTTTGTGATACAAACAATACGTGACGGTGTGTGTGCACGTTCATAGCGGAACACGATTTGTCATTAATGATGGCCACTGTGGAAAAGCTATCTGAAGCCCAAACTGACTTGACAAAGCTGTCTGTTTGGAATCAGCATGGCAGTTATATAAACATAACGGTCTAGTTATATGAAGGCTATACAACGTGACGTTTTTAATAAATGTACATGACAACTAATATCAACATGGACAAAATCATGAATGTACTAATTCGCTTTTTTGCCAAAGTAACCACACATCTAGAAAGTTTAGTTTTCACAATGATTCATTGTAGGATTATGATATTATTGCAATATGTAAATCTACATTGACTCTTAATTTAATATATGGTTGAAAGAAGTAAAAATTGATCCAAAACTTTTTACTTCTTAAAAACTATGACTTTTATTATTGTGTAATGTAAGAAGGACTTTAACTGTTTTGCCAGTCAAATTAACTTTAATGAGTGCATATTGAATTTTTTTTCACTTTAAGCCCTGGTCTCAATACTGTAACCCTGTGTCTAGATCGCAAGCATGTCGGTGCGTTTTTGCTACAGATCCTCTCTCTTTTTAATCTGTGCAGCTGTCGGCACCAGCTCTATGCAGACTTGCCTCTCAGCTGCGTCTCACGGGCGTAAAATATTTTTTTAAGTTATTTTCGTCCTCCCTCAGACTTTATCAGAGCCTATAGGATATTGAATGGGTAACATTGTTTAGTGTCCAAGGGAAATGTGAAAGAAGAGTGGCTGCTCTTTTGCTGTTTGATGCTTTGAAATGCTTGGACCAGACGGAACCGGTATAGACAGTCGCTTCAGTGTCACGTGAAAACACCGCTGATGTGACGTTTGCGGTCTAGACAAGGGGTTGAGCTTAACTCGAACAGAGCTTGCATTTGTAATTTTCTAACTGTTTAATTTTCATTTCATTTTCCTAGAACCTCTTGGTCCCAGAGATCCTTACAGCAGAGACCCATATTATGAAAGACGATTGGACCCTTACATGGACCGCCGGGAGTACAGCAGAGAGAGGGAATTATACAGAGAAAAGCTGCAACCTGAATATGAAAGGGAAAGATATGAGAGGGAGCGCTATCCCCTACGAGAAAGAGATGACAGGTAACATGTTACTCTTTTACACCTTTTTTTTTTTTCCGTACTGGGGGAAGTGCACTGCTTCTGTACATATGTAATATTGTTTTCTATTTGTCTGTTTTTAATTCAAGCACACAATCCATGGTTGAAGAAAGGTACTATATCACATTGTGTCAGTACATTGTGATTAGTCGTCCGTGTGTGCCAGTTTGAATCAAGAAATTCTGTTGATAAAACAAATACTTAACAATGCTCCTCCTCTGTGTAGATCTCCACTGGCACCTTCCTCGCGCTCAGGATACAGGGAGAGAGAGCGGGATCTTCGAGAGAGGGAGCGAAGTGACAGTCGTGATCGAGACGAACATTATGGACGGCCTGGCTATGATAGACCTCGAAACGAGCGCATTGGACTTGACCGCAGTGGGCCTGAGCGTTACAGTCATAGCTCCTCACCTTACGGTATGTTCTATCCCACTGTTACCAGCATACCTGCAAACTTGTCGCATTTCAGCGAAAATCGCTGTTTTGAATGGGGAAAATGTCATCCACGTGAATCGTGTAGATCCGAAGAGTTTTTATTTTTTTGGGGTTAGGAGGGGATATCGGTGCCTTATTTAGATTCCACTTAAATGCTTCCGCTTCTCTCTGATGCTCCGAAAACGGACGTTAGAGGAAACTGAAACATCGCCGCACAGGACGCTAGTTACGGTAACACTACACTCGACAGCAGGTAACGTTAGCCTACCGTTAGCTAGCAGCTGGAGTAATGAGGAATGATGTGTCAGCTTTTTCAGCCCTTCTGAGTTTGCAGGTATGTACCAGATGTGTACTCACATACTTCAACTGTGTTTTGGAATAATTTCACTTCACACTTAAATCACAGGGTTATTTCTCACTTACAGTAAATCTATAATGTGGGAAAAATGCCATTCAGATAAATACTTTGCAATGAATATCATACAGTAGAAAGAAGAAGTTATCCAGAGGACCGAGGACCTCCCACTGCACCACCCCTCCCGCCTCCACCCCAGCCACCCCCACGAGTCGAGAAGAAGCCAGAAATCAAGAATATTGACGATATCCTAAAACCGCCTGGCAGATCATCTCGCCCTGAAAGGGTACTAATTACTGCTGCAATGTTTCTTGATGTAGCAATATCACATTGTTTGTTGTATAATATTAAGTACTCATTTATGTGATATATTTGAACAGATTGTCATCATAATGAGAGGGCTTCCAGGAAGTGGAAAAAGCCATGTTGCTAAGCTCATAAGGGTGAGTGGAGTCATACCAGCAAATCATATGGTAATGTAATAATGATGTAATGTAACTGAACTTTAAGAACAATATACAAACAATACTCGTAGAGCCTGTTTATATGTCCTTCCACAAAATATGTTTTACATAACAAATATTGCCTTTTGTAACAAAGCAAATAGAACCATGAAAACTTTGCTTTTCAATCTTGTTGACGTTATTAAGGATAAGGAAGTCGATTGTGGCGGTGCACCTCCAAGAGTTCTTGTTTTGGACGATTATTTCATGACTGAGGTTGAGAAAGTAGAGAAAGACCCAGACACAGGGAGAAGAGTCAAAACCAAGGTGAGTCTGAAATGCAACAATAACAAAAGTTGTGCTAAAGTATGCAGTTGGAAATCAAATTGAGCATCAGTGAGCAGTAGCAACTTTCAGATGTAGATGTAGACAATATAAAGAATGTAATACAATAAACCTGTCTTGCAGGTTCTTGAGTATGAGTATGAGCCAGAGATGGAGGATACCTACCGGAACAGCATGCTTAAAACATTCAAGAAAACTCTGGATGACGGCTTTTTCCCCTTCATCATTTTAGACACTATTAATGACAGGGTTAAACATTTTGATCAGTTCTGGAGCGCAGCCAAAACAAAAGGCTTTGAGGTAAGTTGTGTTCATTAATGACTCCGAAAAAATTTAAAATTTTATTTTATAAATTATATTTATTCCAACCAGCTATGTGCTTAAGATGTTTTGTTTTTCTTATTTCAAGGTGTATCTTGCTGAAATCACTGCAGACACTCAGACTTGTGCAAAGAGAAATGTCCATGGGCGCACGCTTAAGGATATAATGAAGGTCTGTAATATAAAATAACTGCCTCAGATACATTCATAATAAGAGTAATGTCCACTAAAGCTCATACATATAGAATGCACTTCCTAATGGAGCATTCTGTACACAGATGTCCAACAACTGGGAGTCTTCACCCCGTCATATGGTACGCTTGGATGTCCGGTCCCTGCTTCAGGATGCTGCTATAGAAGAGGTGAGGTCTTCAAGACTTAAAAAGTTCTCATAATATTACATATTATTTTTATATACAGTACAGGCCAAAAGTATGGACACACCTTCTCATTCAATGCGTTTCCTTTATTTTCATGACTATTTACATTTAGATTCTCACTGAAGGCATCAAAACTATGAATGAACACACATGGAATTATGTACTTAACAAAAAAGTGTGAAATAACTGAAAACATGTCTTACATTTTAGATTCCTCAAAGTAGCCACCCTTTGCTCTGATTACTGCTTCGCACATTCTTGGCATTCTCTTGATGAGCTTCAAGAGGTAGTCACCTGAAATGGTTTTCCAACAGTCTTGAAGAAGTTCCCAGAGATGCTTAGCACTTGTTGCCTTCACTCTGCGGTCCAGCTCACCCCAAACCATCTTGATTGGGTTCAGGTCCGGTGACTGTGGAGGCCAGGTCATCTGGCGCAGCACTCCATCACTCTCCTTCTTGGTCAAATAGCCCTTACACAGCCTGGAGGTGTGTTTGGGGTCATTGTCCTGTTAAAAAATAAATTATGGTCCAACTAAACGCAAACCGGATGGGATGGCATGTCGCTGCAGGATGCTGTGGTAGTCATGCTGGTTCAGTATGCCTTCAATTTTGAATAAATCCCCCAAAGTTTCACCAGCAAAGCACCCCCACACCATCACACCTCCTCCTCCATGCTTCACGGTAGGAACCAGGCATGTAGAATCAATCTGTTCACCTTTTCTGCATCGCACAAAGACACGGCGGTTGGAACCAAAGATCTCAAATTTGGACTCATCAGACCAAAGCACAGATTTCCACTGGTCTAATGTCCATTCCTTGTGTTTCTTGGCCCAAACAAATCTCTTCTGCTTGTTGCCTCTCCTTAGCAGTGGTTTCCTAGCAGCTACTTTGACCATGAAGGCCTGATTCGCGCAGTCTCCTCTGAACAGTTGTTCTAAAGATGTGTCTGCTGCCAGAACTCTGTGTGGCATTCATCTGGTCTCTAATCTGAGCTGCTGTTAACTTGCGATTTCTGAGGCTGGTGATTCGGATGAACTTATCCTCAGCAGCAGAGGTGACTTTTGGTCTTCCTTTCCTGGGGCGGTCCTCATGTGAGCCAGTTTCGTTGTAGCGCTTGATGGTTTTTGCGACTGCACTTGGGGACACATTCAAAGTTTTCGCAATTTTCTGGACTGACTGACCTTTATTTGTTAAAGTAATGATGGCCACTCGTTTCTCTTTACTTAGCTGATTGGTTCTTGCCATAATATGAATTCTAACAGTTGTCCAATAGGGCTGTCGACTGTGTATCAACCTGACTTCTGCACAACACAACTGATGGTCCCAACCCCATTAATAAGGGAAAAAATTCCACTAATTAACCCTGACAAGGCACACTTGTGAAGTGAAAACCATTTGAAGTGACTACCTCATGAAGCTCATTGAGAGAACACCAAGGGTTTGCAGCGCTATCAAAAAAGCAAAGGGTGGCTACTTTGAGGAATCTAAAATATAATGTTTTCAGTTATTTCACACTTTTTTGTTAAGTACATAATTCCATGTGTGTTCATTCATATATATATATATATATATATAGTCCTTTCTCAGTAACTGAGTTAAACTAACATGTGCTTGTGGTGTTAGGTTGAAATGGAAGACTTCAATCCCGATGACGAGCCTAAGGAGCTGAAGAGAGAGGAGGAAGAAGAGGGGGATCTGGTAGGACATGAAAAGCTTACATTTATAGCCACATCGTTTTCAGAATCATTTCCACTTATTTGTATTCCCATCAACCACATAAGGCTTATTCAATCATTTAATTTATTATGTATTTATTATCATGTTTATGAGGAAGGACTAGAGCAGAACAGATAAAATATAAAGGAGCGAGATAGGGAATACTGTAGTGAATCTGTCCTAAAATGAAATGATAGCTGCAATAGTCCATTAACTAAAGGAGCATTTGCAAGGCTTCTAGTGTAGGTATTTAGTTGTCTTTTTGAGCATTTCCTCAGATTTCATTGTTAAATAGGTACATTGGAAATTATTTTTGTCATCACATCAAGAATTTTCAAAAGAAAGTTGAAGTTTTAAAATTCATATTGTTGCTAAAGTACCAACATTGGCAAAAGGGATCTTAAACTTTAACCTCCTCATTGTGGATGAGACTGGACCATTCTGCTTCGTATCCCTGATGATTTGTATTCACAAAAATGCAAAAACATTTTTTCAAAAGACAGAAATGTAATTTTAATCAAAAAATCATGATTGAAAAAATGAAAAGGTGTCTATCTAATCAGTTTGAAAAGTAATGTTGTGCAAAACATTCTTATGAATAATACTTTTCAACACAAATTTCTGAGATTTTAAAGAAATAAATGAATGACATTCTTCTGCCAAATGAATTTTACAGAGGTAAATATTGCCTTTGACATGACTTGATTGTTTTTGGCCTCAGATTTTGATACATTTTCACATAATATCTAATTGTATCATTATTTAACCAGCTCTAAAAATGTTGTACAACTATTCTGGGGAAATATTAACCAACTATAAAAAAAAATTACCTGAATATCAGAGTGACAGACTATCTAATATCCACTAGGTTTCAGTGAAAGATTCTTGAAAGCTGTAGAACTTACTGCTTGGTAACAGATTTTGAAAGTTTTGAAATTTAAATGTTTCCTTTTGTACCTTCAGGGGATTGTCACCATATATATACAAAGCTTGTGATCAAACTGGACTGTGGGGCAAAAGTTTGAGAATTTGTGATTATGAAATTAATTTTATTAAGGAGGGGGAAAAAAGCAGCGGAAACAAAAAGCCACCGGCCTCGGATGCACAGTTGCCTAATAATCAAATGCCTAACGACAAATCTGCTTTACCTTAAAGCGGCTATAATAGATAGTTTTATAATAACAATGTATCAAATGACTAGGGTTGGGTACCGTTTGGATTTTTACGATTCCGATGCCGAACCGGTACTTTTAAAACGATTCCGATTCCTAAATAATTCCTAAACCAATTCTTGAAAAACTGAAAAATGACATAAAAGAAAGGCTTTTTATGGAGTTTTTTTTTTATTGAAAATTATTTAAATTTAACATTATATTAACGTTTTAAAGTACTTAAATATATAATGAGTAAACCTAAGTCACCTAACACACAACTACAATAATTTAACAAATAACAGTTACACTATTAACAAGTAACAACAAAATAAATGTTGTTGAGTTGGTATGCCAACCAGCTTCAAACTTTAGCAGTTCTTTTGCAGAAAAATGACCATATTTGCCTTCTCTGGCAAGATACTACACCTCTCCTGACTTATGGCATGTAGGCCTACTGCATAGGAGAAACTCTCTCAGACGGTGTCCAAGAGGTCTGTACACACCCAGGTATGAGTTTGAAAGGGCAGGCTACAGGGTCTTGTCTTGAACGATGGACTAGCAGAGTAAGTGTAATGTTTACTAGTGATCACGTGCAGTCAGTGAATTGTTAATATGCTTTTACGTCAGTTTTGGTGAGCCCAGAGGGAAAATATGCCATTT
This sequence comes from Perca fluviatilis, assembly GCF_010015445.1. Classification (NCBI taxonomy): domain Eukaryota; kingdom Metazoa; phylum Chordata; class Actinopteri; order Perciformes; family Percidae; genus Perca; species Perca fluviatilis. The sequence goes on from NC_053129.1 coordinate 18,627,347, forward strand.
TAAAAGTAGCCTACATATACGGTAGCTAGCTAACGGTAGACTACAGAGAAAGTGTGATATTTTTACGTCCGTTTCAGAGCGTGTACAAAAAGCCGTCTATCAGCTGTGATAGTAGAGTGCATGTCGGGGAATAGCGCCGACAACGCTTCACACCGCGAAGCGGCACGTCGCACCACTCGGCAGAAAAGGGAGAAAGAAAAAAAGAGGCTGCCGCTGTCCGGAGCGACAGAGGGAAAATATTTCAGTCGGAACCGAAATGAGGAACCGAAATTCGCGTTCTAATCCGGTCCGAATACTACCGTTTGCGTAGGAACCGGTACCATAGTGGAACCGGGTTTCGGTACCCAACCCTACAAATGACAATGGAAAACAATGTGAAAGGGATCGCTCATAATTATCATCCAAATCTGTAATTCCCCTCGGCTTTACAAAGCTTCATAGCCCGGCCCGCAGATCTACTGTTTTGGTTTACTCTCACTGCGCTCATAACCCACTGAATACTAACTGCTCAGCAGCAAACATCAGACACAGCTGGTGCCTAGCTAGTGGAGGTGTGACGAGATCTCGTCCCACAAGATCTCGCGACATTAAAATGTGACGAGACTTCTTGTCGAGGTACAAATTGTCTCGCGATATCTGTCACAAGTGCAGAGCAGCCACCAGTAGATGAAGTCCGACCTGGTTGGTCTTATAATACATCTGGCTTTGAAGAGGAGTCTGGCTTGGACCTCTAAATTAGCATAGATGATCCCCGGCCCGTTTGCCAAAGTTGACTCGGAGTTCACTTTTGCAGAGTGGTAGGGGAGTTGCAATTGTACAAAGCTGCCAGTAAAACCCAGCAAACGTTAAGAGGGTAAAGGCTCTCTCTCGCGCGCGCCTGACACACACACACATGGACTGCAGCGTGCAGTTCAGTGTGGCGCTGACTTGCGCAGCTCGCTCTCTTTCTCTTTTTTTTTTTTTTAATGAGTCTGAAGCAGAAAGCAAAACCTATCTTTACTTTTAATGATATTAAACAAAGAGAAATCTTCTCCCATCAGCCTAAAATGGTCATGAATCAATACAAGAGCAGCCTACTTCCTTGTTTATTGCTGCAATGAAACGCTTGGTTACATTGTAACCTTGGTTCTCTGAGTAAAGACAATTTTTCCAGTTATATTTCTTAAAGTTTTCTTTAAAATAGTGTTAAAATATCGTCCTCCTGAACCAAGTCAACAAATTACAATTATTTATTTAAAAAAAACCTTAGTGATAATATCTTGTATAATCTTGTATACAAAGTTCTGATTTCTTTTTTGTTGTTGTCCATCTTCCTGGCAGCGTAGATAAACTATTGTGGCTGTAATCAAGAAAAAATTACAACAGAAGGAAGTTACAGACGTTAGACTGATTAGACTGATTACAAATTATCCTCAAATTAACCCTGTAAGTGTCTTTATCTGAACTGTTGCTTTTATCAAGGGTTTCCAAACCCGGTTTTGTGGCCCCCAGTGAACTTCTCCTCAATTCTAACAAAATGTGTGAATAGAAAATTTATGTTCCTTGTTTGCAGAAAGACAAACATGAGATGAGCAAAATTTAATTATATAAAGCATGGCTCATTTCAGTCACAACAATAAATATAGGTTACATTCTAAAGCTTTGCTTAAAGGAGGATTATGCTCTTCCTTATTTTCTGTCATAAATATAATGTTACGATTCATATTAAATGTGGCCTAAGCTTAAAAAAATTAGGCAAATGTATATAGACCCAGAAATGCTAGTCTCTCATCGCCAGCACAATCTCCACAGAGCTGTGGAGTAAGGTCTGGCTACACCACACATACGTTCTAGGGTAGGAGAAAAAACAGTCTGGGTTGTGTAGCATTTTAAACCAATCACAATCGTCTTGGGCGGCGCTAAGCACCGGATGCAGCGACGGTGGCTCTGCAAAATGGTCTCGGGAAGGAACTTGTTTTGGTGGAACATTTGCACCACGCGAAAGAAAACGCCACATAAAATATTAAATCAAGTCAACTCTTCACACAATACATTAACATGAGCTATTCAAATTAGCTGGATACATGGTTAAATGTAATTTGCTCTTAACAGTGTATCAGTGTGTGTACTTCGTCCACAGCAATCCCCACCAATTTTCTTCAAAACTTGCCATTTTCAGCGTGTAGCTTGCTAGCTCGAAGTTTGTAGATTTTTCTTTTTCCCCAAATCGAACAGTTTGAGAACAGCAACACACAGAGAGCGGAAGGTGAGGGACATCGGGCACGTCCCTCACCTTCCGCTGTGTCGGGCAATAATCCTGAAAATGTACTTCCGTTGATCCAGACTAAAGAAAGAAACACTGACCAATCAGAACAGACTGGCATTTTTTTGGGGGGGGGGGGCTTAAAGAGACAGACACTCCAACAGAGTGTCTCGGACAGAGGATGAATACAGGTGCAGCAGCCATGGGCAGTTTGAGAAAAAGTGTTTTTTGAACATCAAAGCATGTTCTAGTAGAAGCAAAAAATCGAAGTATAGATCTGAAAATTTGCATAATATGTAACCTTAAAATCTCCAACAATATCCAGGGGCATGAACCATTTCATCTAATGGGGTCCATTGGTGGTGTCCCCCAGGATGAACCAACATTATGGAGACAACTTTGACAGGAATAAATGTCCATTAAGCTTCCTCATAGAGAAGGACACTACTTTATTTATGCCACTATATGCTGGTTTTAAGCTAATTTACATCAAGCTAAATATAATACTTAAACACATACATGTATGTTACCTACTGAAATGTGGTTAATCATAAATCAGATGATTGTGTATTGTATAAACACAATTTTTAAAATGTCTTCTTGTGGTGCTGCATCATCTTAATCTGCTGTAGCACCACAATTCCACTGTTAATATACATTAACAATTTTAATTTATTACACCCGGCATTACAGTTGATGTGGTCAGATATTGTTTGTTGCACCTGAGACCACATCCAACAGTGATGTTACTTCCCAGTGTGTGGACTGAGCATTCAGCAGCTGCTAATTGACACTGTCTTCTATGACATTCTAGATATATTTATTTATAAATGATCTGAACAGACCTTTGAGTCTGTTGTCTTGTAAAGCAACAGGTTGCCTCCTTTCTTCAGTTTATTAACAAGCATCAGTTTGTACATTAGACTCTGGAATCCAGAGTGCCTGAACTTGGATTAAACTAGAGCAGATGCTGCTGGAAGATTTCCAGCAGCATCATTTAGGTTTTATTTTTCTTTGTCGTCCCATGTGTGGATACTCATAACAAATGAAAAAAGACTGGTATATTCAGCATAATTTTGCACACTTTGAACATTGTTACAAAAAAACATTACAATATGTGCCTTAAATATACCGAATAAAAACATTGACTTCTTTTAAAGCTCTTACAATCCCAACATCCACCCACACAGATGTGTTCACTTACTGTGCCTGATTAGACTTCCTGTCGGTGACTGAGTGTGCGTGTACAGACTACACTTGATTGACATATCTCTGTGACTTGCGAACATTTCAGAAAAGCTCTGCCCATCTTAAACCTGAGCAGAGGTCTAATCAGAAAAATTGATAGAACACACTTGTGTTAAAGATTATCTTGAGTAACGGGGTCATGATTTCCAAAAAGAGACATTGCTGTTGAGTTTTTCAAATGCATTTATTGGCGCTTTGAGCACCACAAGCCGAGTGCCATCTAGTTCCATTATGTGGGAGAAAAGGCAGACAATGGCTGTTATCTCCAACAATGGACAACTCACACCAGAACTAAAAGGGAAAATAGATATTTTTAATTTTGGGATCAATATAATAAAATATCACAATATATTTTTTGACAGATGTGAAATGCATCCTAAAATATAAAGAAAATCAAATAATGAAATCAAGCACAATAACATATGTCTGAAATATAAAATAATTAAATGCATAAATATATTTTAGAATGCATATCTTATGTGGAATTAAACGATTTACCTAATACTATAGTCTAGTTTGTGAGGCAGGGGTAGATTAATGTTGTTATAGTAAGAAATTAAAAGGTGTGAGAAAGATCCACGTCTTCACAACAGAGCCTTAAAAACGAAAAAGGAGTTAAGAGGAAAAACAAAAAGACTGTAGGGACAAAAAAAGTCAAAGAAAAATAAATAAATAAATTGACCTAATTGTGTTGTTATTGGACCTACGAAACCAGCAAAACATTACATCATAACATTTTGACAGAGATGGGCCACAGATGCAACTAAATCAGCTTTACTCATTTTATTTCATCACGTGTTGCAAGGCTCTTTTGTCTGTCATAGATAAAATAATTTACCTGTTTCTTTAAATTAACATTGTGTCAGCTGGAGAAAAAAAAGGTGCCATCTCTGTAAGTGATGCACCGTACTAAACACTCACCTGCTAGTCATGATTTTGACTTGCAGCCATCCGAGATAACTTCCTCCAAGATTAACAAACTATCCAGCAAGGTTATTTTGAATATATTGTAAGTTTTCTACAAAAGACATCATTTGGTGTTGTTGACATCTTACCTCTCAACATTTTACATCCATCTCCAAATGGGTGGTCTTAAGAGTCAAAAGAATGCATTAGTGTGTCCTTACCTAGGACTGGTGCTAGCCAGCTAAATATCATCAGTGTAATTTGACAGCTGAGGATCAGCTAGGGAAAAGTGATGCTATGTCAGAAAAGCGCACAGTGTGCTTTTTGGCCGGAAACATTTTCATGTTTAGTTAACACATATATTTGTCTAAAAGCTTGAGCAGCAGCACTGCAGACACTGCAGGGTCATTGTTCTCTGTAATTTAAAATGTTGATCACATTGTCATTAGCCCACAAAGACAAACAACGTGATTGGAGACTGAATTGCTCATTTTGCTTTTTTACCTTCTAAGAGCACATAGATGTTTGCTTGATGATATTTTTTTTAAGGAAAGCACTTTGGCACAGAATGTGTGTTCTCCAAAGCAGAGCACAGCTGTTGTCCATTCTTACTTTTCTTTTGCATGGAGCAAAACAAGAACAAAGGCTAAGCCTGAACACATTAGTTTATCTGAACTTGCAAGATCAAAATATTTGCATGCCACTGTTACATTATATGTCCTAACAATATAAGTCCTCACGCAGTCTCATCCGTCAGTTGTCTTTGTTTAATAAACCAGTCTGCTCTCTTTTCAGCCACCCCCTGCATGCTCTCTCTCTCTCTCTCTCTCTCTCTCTCTCTCTCTCTCTCTCTCTCTCTCTCCCCCCCTCTCCCTGTGTCACACAAATGTTTAACCATTGCAGTGTTTCTTTATATAATGTAGGGCTACATTCCAAAAAGCAAATGGGAGATGGACACATCTGAGGCAAAGCTTGGTAGGTATTCCTTTTTGTTAGTCCTTATCTTATGACTGACTACTATCTTTGACCTCTGTAAGGCTGACAATATTGCCTTGATTCATTTTATGATGCACAAAGCATGACAGAAACTATTCATGTTGTGATTGAGAGATGCTTTAAATTGAACATGCTTAAATAAATCTGAAGAAAACATTCTAAATATTTAGGTGAATGTATTGAGTGCAAAATGTGCCTCCTTTGCCATATAGTTATTTTTCAACTCAATATCCATGTAAACAAAAATCATGAGCCAGGCAAACATGGGAGAAAAGTAAATAAGAAACCCTACTCTAGTAGTGTTGATGTGATTGCACTTCTTTGTAGCAGGACCTTGCTAAAACTGATCATGCTCATAGACTAGCTGTCTTTTTATGGACACATTAATCTTAGGATGATGAGGTTAAAGATGTCATGGGAGGGGAGAACTGACCAGAACAGTGATCTTCCATTTATACAGACAAGTTGGACGGTTTGGGGAGCGGTGGGAAGAGGAAGCGTGAAGACATGGCAGACCTGGAGGACTACCTTCAGCTGCCAGACGACTATGCCACGCGCATGTCTGAACCGGGAAAGAAAAGGGTAAATTGCCAGGCTTTGCCACAGAGCTGCTGCTTTGGTCATCTTAAAGTGCTCATATTATGATTTTTGGCTTTTTCTCTTTCTTGTATTGTGTTATATATCTTTTTTGTGCACGTTATAGGTTTACAAAGTGAAAAAGCCCAAAGTCCACCCCAAAGGGACTTACCATCGCCAACAGAAAACACTGTTCACAAACTGCTCCAAACTGCTCTGTTGTAGTCCAGCCTTTACTTCTGTGACGAACGTGCGTCACTTTGTAATGCACGTTATAATGCTCGCTTAGCTGCTAGCATGGCACGCCCTCATACTCTGCTTCTGACTGGCTAGAAGTCCTTACCTAGCTACTGCGCATGTGCAACTCCCAACAAAGATCGAATAGAAGTGAGATGTCTCACTCTGTAGCTAAAACAGAGCTCAACACACAGGGTGAAAAGAGGAGCTGCAGCAATGTGCAGTACAATAAAAATATGGTGTTTTTTGAAAATTAAACCATGTAAACCTATTCTGATATAACCTCTAAATATAATTATGAACCTGAAAATGAGCATAATATGAGCGCTTTAAAATGTTTGTTTTTTTGTATGACGACATATTGAATGTCAAAAATATTGAATGTAAAAGTAATGTAAGTAAATGATGCTCTTTGATCCACTGGTCATAACACAACATTGTGGTTGTTTTGTCAAGGTTCGATGGGCTGATCTCGAAGAGCAGAAGGAAGCAGATCGAAAGCGCGCTATCGGCTTTGTGGTGGGTCAAACGGACTGGGAGAGAATAACGGATGAGAGTGGACAGCTGGCACAAAGAGCTCTCAACCGTACCAAGTATTTCTAAGAAGATAATCTTATCCCCCTTTTTTCCTGTCATTTAAAGGTATGTATCTCACTTTTTTGTATAATGTTGTTAGGATAGCTGTAGATGTTAGTGATGGCTGTTAAATGTTAGAAGAGTAATCATATCAGTGTTTTAAAAAATGCAAATGGTGATTAGAATCAGATTTATAATATTGAATTACTTGATGGGGACATGTTTAAGGCCTTTTCTTATTACATGTACTCCATTGAAAATGTACTTTATGGATCAATACTTTCTTAAATGCAAGCAAATGGAACTGTCTTTTTCAGCAAGCCATTTTTTTCAAAAAGGCTTTTCATATTTATTTACTTTTAAATGGGGAATAAAATGCTATGACTAATTCAAAATTAACCCCATGTGTGATATATTTTTACTGATTAAAACTCCTGTAATGACTTCTATAATGATACAAATACAGTTGTAACTTTATTTTGTATAAAGGTATTGTTATCAGAATTTATGAATATACCCGTATTTACAAAATTTTAACTTATTGGGAAAGAATTATCTTAGTTATCACATATAAAAGTTTAACTTGGCAAACTTGTCAATGGTCTTTTTTTTTTTTTTTTGCAGGTTTCCAGAATGTGAAAACACTGAAGCTTACTTGTGGTGAAACAAGAGACTCCTCAAGGTGGCGACATCATCAATAGTTATTACATTAGACGATAGTCTATTTTTTATTTTTAAACAGGCTCCCTGGTTATTCGCTGATCAAGTTGTAGTTTATAACTCTGCTTCTTCTGGTCATGTAATCAGTCATGTTTCTTGCTGTTTTATACTCTTCATGCTTTCTGTACTGTTTACCTGTAGAACTGTTTCTTGGTCCATGCATATTTGAAAAACACAATAAAATGTTGACAAAATGACCAACCTGGGAAGTCTTTCTTGCATTAGGGCTTGATCACAGATATATGTGTGTATATGTATGTATACATATATATATATATATATGTGTATGTGTATATATATGTATATATGTATATATATATATATATGTACATATATATATATATATATATATATGCATATACATATGTGATATATATATATATATGTGTATAGATACATATAGATAGATGAGAGAGAGAGATAGAGAGAATATAGATAATAAAACATACAGCACATAGATAACACACACACACACACACACACACACACACACACACACCAACCACACACACACAGGCAATGCCGGTTTTTTTTTATCGAGACACAGCCCCCACAGAGGACAACAAGAAGATACAGAACTAGACTACAGGAGGAACGAACACACCACAAGAGACCAGACAGCATTAGTGGACACAGGACTGAAACCCCCACCCCCACCTCCAACAAACAACCCCCCACCCCCCCCCCCCAGTTTTTCCACAGAGGAAAACACAGGGACGACACACCAGACCAGACACACACAACGGTGAAAAGACACCAAGACGACAACACACAGACCACACACAGACCACAAGGACAAGACTATGGTCCCACAAGGATACGTCGAGACAAGGATAGCATAGAGAGAGAGATAGAGAGATAGAGAGAGAGGAGAAATATATGTAAATATAGATATATTATATTTAATAAAATAAATGTTTTATATGTGTGTGTATATGTATATTTTTTTATATATTTTTTTTATATATGGAGTATATGTAAGGATGTATATATAACTGAGAAAAGGACACAGAAACCAGACACCCACAAGAAAGTAACAAATAAGCTCCCGTTTTCCCGTGAAAATGAGAAGGACAGCCAGTGAAAGAGGAATGAAATAAAAAGAAGGAAAGAGGAAAGGAGAAATGAACGAGGAGAGAGAAATTTTAGTGGAAAATGGAAGCAGCATATGATATAGTGGAGTTGAAATACATACACTAGTGGAAAGGAAGACAGAACCTGGATGGAATGTAGTAGAATAGGAAGGAAATAGGTATGAAAGACATCACTACAATGAACCCACCTGTCGAACCGCATAAACATGGAAAGACCCCACCCCCCAAAAAAACCCCCACCAAGCCCACCAGCTGGTGAAACGAAAAAAAAGAAGCCAACATACTCTCGTAAGGATAGCAAATAATAAACAAGGGAAAAGGGTTCTTGTTTGTTGATTTTGCCCTGTTTCAAACCCCCGCGCTGTTGCGCAATGACGCGATAAGTTGAATAATCGCAAGGAATGATGGGGATGTAGGATGAGCGTGAAAACAAGGATTACATGACGAGTGCATAGCCTGCTTATCAGTCCATTCATCATTAAAGCTGGGCTTTTCCACGTCAACTTTTCGCTTCAGCCTCTTTGACAGTGACATACCTGACAACAGCCTCTTTCTGCAAGCATTTTCCACCAATCAGGATGCTGCATACTACAATAATGTTTCTATAATCACAGACTTTAACCATCACTCCTCAGTGAACTGCCTCCTAGTCTGAGATCTTTTTCTAGTTAAAGAGCCAGTTATCATTATGGAGTTTCCATGTTTTTTTAGGAGTTTGCTCACACTAATACATGTTAAAAAAATAAATAAATGTAGCATTAATTCAGTAAGAAAGTGAAAATTTCTAACAAGAATAGGCTTATTAGGTATAAATTCATTTTATTTTCTTTATTTGAAAGTCCGGCCGCCAGAGTGCTTAGAAAAATTCTGAAAAAATTGTAGTTGATGATCCCTGCTGTAGACTCTCTGTCCAGTCAGAGACATATATTGTGTAATTTATGTTTTCAGTTCAATTAATTAAATCCAAGTAAATGGAACACTCACAAGATATCACTCTGTCCCCTTTAAATCTTTCAGAAAATGATTTAAGTGTATTGAAATATATTGAATCGTATCGTTGGCTGAATATCGTGATATATATCGTATCGTGAGCTGAATATCGTGTATCGTGAGATTAGTGTATCGCTACAGCCCATATATATATATATATATATATATACACACACACACACACACACACACACACACACTCTGTATAAACGGGCTTGATGAACAAGAGGCCTGGAGTGTTTTTGCATGCAAAGTAAAGCAGAATGTGCTAAAAAATGAATCAGTTGGGATAAACAATTATTTACATCTGTCTGGCTTCACTTGTTTAGCACCTGTGACATTTTTTAAGGCAGACTGTTATCACTGTGTATGGTTAAGTGAAGAGGATGAAAGTAAGAGTAAATGGTAACATGAACATTTTGTGATGTGTGTTTTCATGTAAAATGTCCACTCATGTTTAGAGAATGAGGACATGAGGATTCCCTACACCTTGGCAAATTTCACTGTGAAACATATGCAAATGTATCGCATAGTTTTACACCTCTGTGGGTTCTCCTTGTTTTAGTTTAGTTTTTTACATTAAAATCTAAAAATAAGCAATTATACAAGAAGGTGCCAATTTCAAATCAGACTACTTTATTTTTTTGTGACAAGTGTGTGCTTGTTGCAGCATTTTGTTGTGGTTTGAATTGTTTGAGTGTCAGAAGGTGCAGTGTACATGCAAGTCCATGGATGTAGGACTGAAAAGGACCACCTTACTCTGTATTTTTGTTTTAACCTTTTTTAAGCTAAATAGTTAATTTGACATCATGGTGGACTACGGGGTAATGTCATGAATACTGGGAACATTGGGGTGCAGGTGGTTAAAGCCTGGTTTCTTCATTGAAAAGTTGATTACAGTGGCTTTTCATGACAATAGTATTTTAATTTTGGTCTCATTTAAATTCCTTTTTTTTTAACTTAACATTTTCTGAACACATTTTACATACAAAGTCAAGATAAAATGTTAACTGTACCACATTCAGCTGATTGTTACTATATATGATCACTAATGCACATTATCAAAGCCCACAATTACGTAACATAATGTTCATTTAAGCAAGAAAGAACGATGCAAATTAAGTGTTTGTTTTTCTGTCTCACGGGTCAGTTAAACTTTGAAACAATCTGAAAACTGGCTGCAAATATATGTGGACAATCTACAAGTGAAAAAGGATGGATGTATACAAAATGTCTGCTCTTACTGCTTTTTTTCAATAATTTTTGATACAGTGGCACACTTAAAGCTGGGCTAGGCAGTTTTCTTTGTGTCATTGGGCATCGATCTAATCTATAATAACCTTATAGCATATTGTAATTCAAGTGGACTGAGGGAAAACGTCTTCCTCTTGGCTCTGTTTTCGGGCTTTAGAAAATCTAGCCCGTGACGGGAGACTTAGGCCAATCACAGGTTGGCTGTTCTGCAGATGCATGTCTTGGATGGAGAACTGTACACAGTGTATATGAAAGTTTCTCAGTGGCGCATGAAGCCAAAAAAGTTTGACTTCCATGTATTAAATCTTCCACATCTCTGGGGCCCATAGAGAAAGCGCACTTACGTTTCCTTTAACCATACCTCCCATCTGCTCAGTCTCGGACTCATTTACTAGACGGAGACGGAGGAAGGAAAAGAACTGTATTCGGCTATTAGTTAATTTTGCAACTTTTAGAACATTAAGGGCCCTATTTTAACGATCTAAGTGCATGGCGTGAAGCGCATGGCGCAGGTGCATTTAGGGCGTGTCCAAATCCATTTGCTAGTTTAACGGCGGAAAAAAGGGTCCGTGCGCCGGTCACATGGTTCAAAAGGGTTGTACTTAGTGTCTTCATTAATTCATAGGTGTGTTTTGGGCGTAACATGCAATAAACCAATCAGAGTGTTATCTCCCATTCCCTTTAAAAGCCAGGCGCGTTTGTACCTTGGCACATTGCTATTATGATGGCAGATTTGTACCGTAATATTTGTAATCTTTTGCATGTTTGTGTGTTGCTGCGCTTCCCTGTGTGTGTGTGTGTGTGTGTGTGTGTGTGTGTGTGTGTGTGTGTGTGTGTGTGTGTGTGTGTGTGTGTGTGTGTGTGTGTGTGTGTGTGTGTGTGTGTGTGTGTGTGTGTGTGTGTGTACAAGCATAGGGTGGCCGCGCTGTGCACAAGCCTAGGCGCATTTTACTAATTTGCTGTTAAAATAACAATGAAATGCTGCGCTATTGGCTTTAGACCAGGTTTTTGTTGGTCAATGGTGCAATCACTTCCCGCTGCCTCAAAATAGCAATACGCCAAGAATTCACCTGAACACACCTCCCTGTAAGACCAGCACGCCCATGGGCGCAAAGATGGACGCAGGAGCATTTGCTATTTAAACAACGTGGGCGCTGTGTCGGTCTTAAACTAGCGAAGACACTTGCGTCGGGCGCAAGATAGGGCCCAATGATTTAAATAAGGGCTAATTTAAAGATCGTACTGGGAAGTGATGAACCTCAAACCAATTGTCCGCTTATTTACAGAAGCTCACAGCTACGGTTAGAAGAAATCTAAACTATTAGCAACATTTTCTCTCCATCTCTCCAATAGTTTAGTCTTCTGCTTACCGTAGCCAAAGGCTCACGGCTGCGGCTAAACCTTGTGGCTAGGGTTTGCATGAGGCTAAACAGTTAGCAACATTTTCTGCACTTTCAAGCGCTTGTATATGCACATGCTTGTCTGGTGGGAGGGGCTTAGCACAGAGTGGAGAGCTGCAGGAGGATGGCTGTATTTTCAAATTCTGGCGTGTGCTTTGGCTTTTCCAGAAAACTGCCTACCCAAGCTTTAATATGTACTAGAGTTTGCCTGGTTGACCCTTGTTGTCATTCATTGTTGAGAGCAAGGTCATTAATAAGTAAATGTCACACAGAAGTGTAGTTGTGTTGCTGTTCAGTTTTCTAATGCCTATGTGCACACTGCATATTGGTATTTAAAGGAGCCAATTTCAGTCTCACGCAATGTGATTATCATGGTTAATATCTAAGCAGGTGTATTCAGTGTTTAAGATACATTTTACATTTACAAACCTTGCAGCTTTGTGAACGAAGAGTACAGAATTTTCACCCATGAGAAGTTTTCATCTGGATTATCAACGCTGTTACAGAAGTAACTGAAGACAAAACAAGGATCATCAATTATGACCGAACACTCAGAACATCTGATGAAGACCATGGTTGATTAGCCCGCGGACAGCCAGCCACCATGTGTCATTTAGAAAGTGGATGGATGGATTTTTATGGTAAGTATGGAAGAGAGACAGAAACACTGCCATTTTAAGAACAGAGTTTGTAAGGGGCGGGCGGGTTAGAGACATAATCTACATATACGCTAATTAAGTAATTTCCATTTTAAATATCCTGTACATAAATACAGAATGAAAATAATGAGCTCTGCTGAATATTAAATATTTTTTGCTCATCTTGTGTGGACCTTATTTTGTGCAAAAAAGAATGCTTCTCAAAAAACAGTGTTTGGTGTGCACCAATAAAACGGTTTCACAATCAATACAATACAAAATGTGTTACTATATAATATGGTTATTATAGCAAAATGCAAATGATGTCCAATGACCTCATAATGCAATCAAAACCGTAAAGCCTTTGATAATGTCAGACATCAGTCTGCCATACTGTATGTGTGGAGACTGGACACGTCCAGTCATGTACGTCACTCACCTGCAGCATGCTCTTCATTAAAAACAAAATAGTTTTCTAATTGAGGTACAAGTAAGTCCACATTGTGACAGTAACCACTGTGGCACAGGATATCTTCTGGTTGGTTCTCATCCAGAGTGATGACTTTTGAACTCAGCTGGTACGTCACTGTCCAGTTTACAGATCACCTTGTAGATTGCTTTCTTCCACGATGGATCACGATCTTTGCCCATTGAAATGGCAATGTAAAATTCTCTCAATGTAATCTTGGCAACCTCCAAGAATCTGTCAGGGACCTGTGAATCCACAGGAGAAGATTAAAGACAATAAGACCTTTTGCACACATAGGGTTTATATTTTACAGAATCAGACCTGGGAAATCAAGGTAAGTAACCAGTCAAAACATGGCAAATTACTTTTTAAAACAAACCTTCAGTTTTCTGTTTCTAAATACCTATATAAATGTATGTTGTAACTGTAATATCATTGAATTCAGACAATACAGGAGCTGGTAAGCAGTGTTACGTTGACAGGTTAAAAATTGCTCTCAAAATTCTGTCCACTGTCAAAGACCTTAAGTACAGGAGGAGACAGTTGTTCAGTTGTAAGATTGTGTAATTCTCCACTTGCAAACATCAACCTTCCCAGAATAGTAATCACTGGTCTCACCACGTTAGAGGTCTTACACAGTTATCCTGCAAACTTTCAGAAATGAAAATCTGAAGGCAAAATGAAGTGACCTAAAAATTGACAAATGCAAATTCTGACAATATCCCTGCTTATGAAATTGTGAAGACTTTTAAACTTAAGCTGTAAAGCCCCATGTGACCTTTTTCCTCATTACCATTTGTTCATAGGCCAATTGGTACAAATATCACAATCAAACAAACAAATCTACTATGAAATCTTGTCTGCACATTTGTGCTCCCCAGAGGATGGACCCTTTCTATTTTACGTATCGCGTGTGCTCAGTTTTGCACACAGACTATGTCAGAATCTCAAAGATAAATATCCTACAGTTTGCTGAGACATTGTCTCTCCCCTAAAGGCATGAGGTTAGAGAATTTAGCGCCACCACTTCTAGGAACTGCAGAAGTGTCACTATAATGTTCAGTATGCCAAAAGCTATATTGGTGTTTAATGAACATTGGTCAGGTAGTATTTATTGCATTGCATTACATCATACAACTTTTTTTTGTGCATCTAATTCTCATTGACGCTGAAATTATGGACTTTTCCAATACAGCTGTATTGACGACATCACATGTTAAGGGACTTTTTGAATGCCATTAACAGGTGACCATAACCTCAATACGACAGTGTAACATCTGAGATAGGGTTGCCTTGGTGGCTATGTGATGACGTCCGTATTTAATCTTTATGTTGGCGTGTTATTTCCAGTACAGCCATGGGTTAAAATAATAGGAGATGCCAGTGTGTCATGCAAAAAAAACACAGACTTCAGTTCCACCGCTCAAATGAGCATTTACTGTTTAAGTTGTGCGAAGGAAACCTGTTCGAGACAAAGAGGACGGTCCGTGTTTTTATTCCATCTGACACGCATGTTTGATTTCAGCTCCCACACCAACATCACTGCTGGGTGTGTTCGTGTGTGTAATCTGTTGAACCAAACAGCAATGTAACACTGCAACAAAAAAGGATATAAAAAAAAAAAAGTTTGACTTGACAGTGATAATGCAGAGTAGAACCTGGGACATAATGGTTTCAACGCAGCTAACGTCATTGATTGTTTCATGAGAAGAAACCCAAAATTTTAAATTTTTGTTATTTGTTATGCTCACAGAGTTGAAGGTTCAGTGTCTCTGCCACTCATCAGGAAACAAATAACACACCTAGCAGCCAAATGGTGACAGCTTTAACTTTAGCTCTAACTTTATGTTTTAGCCTGTTGTTTTTGGTATTGTTTATTGTAGTTTTTCCCTGGAATCCTTGACACCTCACGCTGCGTGTAATCACATAATGTCCATTTTTACTTGACTAAATTTTTAATCTCGTCCAAAATACTTTAACCAGGTGTCTGCAGGTCTCAAAAAAGTCTTCAAAAGCATAGAATTCATATTCCTAATTTAAAAAGTTTGAATTACTTATACTTGCCTGCCATAGGCAGTCATTTTACTTATAAAGGGTGTTTTTATCTGATTGCAGGCTGTCTGGGATGTTGATGCACCTATAAACTAAAAGTTTAAAACAACTGAGTGTTGATTTTAGCAAAAACTTATATAAACAAATTAATTCATAATTTTTAATTCATTAATCTATCCGCCCCTTTTCTGCTGCTTATCCAGGTCCAATTTATTTAACGCAGAATGAATGAATTTTATCATCAGGAATTATACGCTGATGGGGAAAAAATGTACTAAAGAAATTATAAATAATTTATAATTCTAGGCCATATTATCCCCACTGGTTTTCCACATCATTCTTTAATATTTTCGCTGGTATGGTCGTATTGAATTGCATTTTGTGGTATTAAAAAGTTCTTAAATTGAACCAGGTGAACGCTGCAGAAACCCTGTTTAAACACTTTAATCAGTGTTAAAGTGAATCCTTACTAAATTTGCACACACTATATATATATATATATATATATATATATATATATATATATATATATATATATATATATATAAAGAATTACAGTTATATAATGACTCTCCAAGTTGCTATTTTCACAGCACATCTGCCACTGAGTGAAAGAACTGCCTCATTAGAAGTCCATCTCTGTTTTCATGCTGTAAATAATAACACAAAAATGAACGATTTACCAAATTCCTGAAAATCTCCTAAATGAAAATTCCTAAATATTCAAACTTTACACTGGGGGAAAAAAAAAGTTGTGTTCATTATGATGGTTTTGACTCATAAATTATGACATCAGCAAATCCTCATTTAAGATCGTATGAAGTGTTGAGTTTCCTTTACTTCTTCTTAAACTCATCTCCAGTCTCATTGTCCTTTTGATACTTCTCACTGCTGTAATATTATGGTATAGTTGTACTAATTAGAATGAGTTTTAAAGCTCTATGACTATATGTTAAGCGGCAGTCTGTGTGGAGGAGTACACATGTGGGCTGGTTAATACTGTATGTGGACATAAACAGGTCAACATGAACACTAACTGTGTTATAAAGCCCTAGTTTAAGGTGAAAATGCAAATCGCATGGACTCTCACAATCCTTTAAATTACAGCATGTACCGTGCATATGAATACACTATTCATTTTACTGTCTAGTGTTTACTAATGTAAGGACCACTTAATAACATGTCACTGGCTTTATGATAAGGTTTTTTTCTCATTCACTTCTGTTAGAAACTGGACGAAAGTAAAATAATCCGCGCCTTCCCTATCTCCCCCCTCCTTTTTTGTGATAAGTTTGTTTGAGTATCTGTGTGTTTGGTATATTTTGTCTAAATGAGCTATGCTGTTGAGTACCGTTGTAATGTGATTCAATTTACATGTTGGGAAAGTTTAGTGATAATAATTAAATGAAAAAAGATACATTTAAGAAGATGGATACATTTTAAATATTAACACTCATTTATGTGGTTAATGAATCGTCTTGGGATTATTTGTATGACACATTAGTGAAGCAATTTTTTTTTTATCTCCGATACTTTATACTACCGATACTACAATACACATTTAATATATATATGTGTGTATTATATAACCTACAAAATATTACATACACTTATGTTGAATTTATCTTGTAAAGCCACTGTAATCTAGACCAGTTACAAATGAGGAGATACAGCGGAGTGGACATATTATTATAATTAAGCTTTGAGACTTTTAGGAAATATAAAGTGCAACACACACACACACATCTAACAAAAGTAAATCATGTGTCGGACTGCACGGGATCAAAATGAGACAATCATATGACCTCTCTGAAAGCTCCCAAAGCAGCAACAACAACAACAAAAATCCATCACAAAGAAATGCGTGACAAATCTGTATGATGGAGGATATCTGCAGAATTTTGTCCGTTCAGAGCAGTAAGAATTAGAGTGTAGCATCAGTTTACCTGGAAGTCGTTGGCTTTGTTGTAGTGTATGTTGAGAGCTCTGAAAAGGTCTGATTCTCTCCCCACAGTCAGACCCCTCACGTCGGCCACTCCTTCTAGAAGAGCGGTCCGGGCAAACTTCTCCATCTGGATGTAGTAAAACTCCCTGAAGTTGCTGAACCACTTGATGAGCTGAGAGGTGATGCAGCGCGTGAACTGAGGACGAAACGGAGAGACCGGTAAGTGAGATGATCAAAGTGTGTGATTTGATAGGCTATATTGTAATTTATTTGACTGAGAGAGAAACTGCTAAACATGTTGGTATTACAGATATAAAGCAAGTAAAATACAAATAAACTGTATTTCACCACATCTCTGTGTTGCCATTTTTGCACATCTTGTTTTTTTTTTACAGAAATGCAATAGTGACGTAAAGTTGTTAATCCAGATCTGATTGCTTACTTGATTTTAATGTTGTTGACGAATAAAAAAATTAAAAAGTATTAACTTGTCTGAAACTGATTCTTTTATTTTCTTTGGTGACAGATATGCATTTTGAAAAGAAAATGTGATTATAAAACATGCCACACATTAAAAACAATAGACATTATCAGACTGCTTTATGATTTAGGTTGAAAATATTTCTCAGAAACTGCAAGAAATTTGTCTCCTTAAATGCAGAATACAATGACTTTCCCAAGATTGTGATGAATGCTATACATCTGTATTTTTGTTACAGTAAAATAACACAAATGTGTGGAAGAATTTGACTGGTGCTCAATATTGCAAATGTTTTCTCACCTGCACATCATGGAAACACATCTTCAGTATCAGTGAGCTTGGGTAGCGAGTGTAGAAGAACATGAGCTTTGCTTTCTTCAGATGATGTGTGGTCAGCCCCTCCTAAATGCACCAGTGTTAAGGGTAAAAGACACACATCCTAGGCATAAGAAACAGTAGGACATTTCTTTGTTAATGAGGCTGGATACATTTTCTCTCCCGAAAAATCATTACAACTCAGGACAAATGGAAAGACTGCTATTTTCTACAAGTTTGGAAGATCAAAAGGGAGTACTTATTGGATTCTGTAAGGTGCGACGCTGTTGCCATCTTTAAAAATGAAATGGGTTGTTATTTGGACATCAAATAGGCAAAGGAAGAGTTATTACTGGTATGTAAAGGCAGCTGCTTCAGAAGCTACAATGAGGAAAGACATTTTCTGTCACTGCTGATTGCTTCTTAAAGCCACAAGGAAACATAATAAAAGATTAAATATTAGACTACCTCAATATAAAAACATGTAAAGGATACATTCAGCATGTACAGGTTATTATTCACCAGGCAATCGGACTCAATCTTGACATGAGGGAGACACAGGCTTTCCAACAGCATGGGATCCACCGACACACTGGGAGTCTGGGGGCTTCTGACACATCTGGAGTTGACCTTCGATCTCACTTTGACCGAATTCCAATCAAACGCCTCAAACTTTGCTTGACCAACTTCGGAGCATCCATTGTGCAAGAATCTGAGGGCATGTTGAAGGGCGGTGCTGTGATTCTTCTCTGACGGCTGATCTTCATGCAGAGCGGAGTCCCGGCCGAAGGGGACTGGAGGTCTGGGATGATGGTGAGCTCTTGATCTGGACTGGAGGGTGAACTTGTCATCTCCTTCCGGTTGAGGCTTTTGTACAACCAGAGACAGAGCTTCGGTTTGAACATCTGGGACTAATTTATCATCTTTACCAACTGATGAATAAAGAGGCATATCAGTCTCTACGTTCATCTCGTCATTTGTCTGTAGAAGTGGCATGCTTTTAAAAATAGAGTCAACACTTCTAGTGACAGCTCTGGACAGTTCGTACTTTAAAACATCTGCTATCAGCTTTATTCTTTCAGATTTGGATTGGAAGTAGTTAGTCAGTTTTCCCTTCTTCCATCCTTGATATTTTATACTTGTGCTGCTCTCAAACTCACTGTGTGAATCTATAAATGCGTCCCTGGGAGATGTTTCAGAAGAATCATTCCAAGTAGGATTCTTTTTGTCCTTACTGTCTGTAGTGTCGGTTACTCCGTCCACATGTTTGAACCTTGTTCTGAGCTGTCTGAGGTTCTGATGCTGACTCTCCTGCTGCTTTCGTGTCGTCTGGCTGTCAGATCCACTTCTTTCCATGTGCTCCTGATCTTGAATCCTTTCATTTTCCGGGATGCCATCTGACTCCTCGTGCAGATTTGTCATCACATCAGTGCAGTGCATACCAGGAGAGCTGGTCATGCCTTTGATTATATTTTCTACTCTGGCACGCTTTGCTTGATGGCCACTGTTTAAGTTCCAGTCATAGTGGCCACAAGAGCTGGATGCAGGAGATTGGTGCCTTCTCGTGGGTAAATGTCCAGCGGTGCTGTCTCTAGTTGGAGTGAGCTCCAGCTGACTGGAACAGATCAAACTTGAAGCAGCATCCCTGCTGCTGTAATAAGCACTCTCCGGTAGCATTTTCATGTCCTCGCTGTCTTTGTGTACGAACACAGAATCACCTGGCACATCTGAATCTGACAGCAAGTGGTCTGGTTGAAAAGAGGAGAGGTGCTCTGCAGTGCAGCCGTCAAGGCAAATGCCGCTGGAAGAATACATACCGTTGCTCCAAACACTTGGATTCATGCTTGTTGGGTTAAAAAAGACAGCAGTGAGAAGAAAAAAAAACGTTAATTTTGTAATGCAGGTGTTGTAAGCAATTTAAAATGCAATTACTTCCTGGAATTCTTGGAAATGTCACAATAACAAATTATCTAAACTGTCTTGCAAATAAATCATGATAACATGTTTTTTTCTGCCTATTTTTTTGCATTCAACTGAAATAGCCTACATTTCAACCTTCAAACATGAAACCGCAATAATAAATATTGTCCAGATGAAAGATAATTTTAGAATTAGGCATTTGGTGTATTTTTTTTTGTACAACAGAGACATTTTTCAAATATTTGAGGTGGTTTTGTCCTCACTTTTCAGTTGCATTGTTTTTAGTTTAGCTATATTCAAATTTCAGACTTGATTCAAAGGTTGAGATAAACATCTTACATTCAACTTTGAAAAACTAAAACATGTAGCTTAGAAAATACAGTATTATACAACCCACCTGTTGTCTGACGAAAAGGACCCGAGGAGGCTGCAGGCCTAAGAGCTGTTATATCCTTATATACTGTCTATGGTTATATCAGAAGGAGGAGTGACTGAGTATTTGTAGTGGTCCAGCTGAGAGCCCCTCCAAAAAACAGGAGGTGTGGTCAAATATGCCAACCTATCCCTTCCCTACCTGCACATAATAACATTAAATAATGTTATTTGAATCGGGCAACCCACTGTTAATGATCTATATGAGGAAATAATTCTTCATTCAAATTCTATTTTCTCATCCTTTTCCGAAATAGTGTGGCTGTGCCTATTGTGAAATTAATTTTAAAGACTTTTAAAAGTATAGATTACTACCTAATGCAGGCAAAGGTA
This sequence comes from Perca fluviatilis, assembly GCF_010015445.1. Lineage (NCBI taxonomy): Eukaryota > Metazoa > Chordata > Actinopteri > Perciformes > Percidae > Perca > Perca fluviatilis. The sequence goes on from NC_053129.1 coordinate 18,648,171, forward strand.
AAGTCCTGTTAAATGAATGTTGTTATTTTATCATCTGAAAAATGAACTTTTATTTCTGACCGGTTTTAGTTCATGGTGTTCAGTATGATTGTTTACACACAGTACCCCCCTCCCCGGCCAGCCGCAGTGGTTCCTCCCAGTCAGACAGCTCTCGCGCCAAGAGCAGCGAGCTTCCGCACCGCTCCTTAAAACTGCTGTCAAATAAGGGACACCAGCTAGCGCTATGTTATCGCAATCCAGATGTGCATACCGGACGATTGGTCGCTCTCTGTCAGCGGTGAGCCAGGTACGTTGGAAAAAAAACACTCAACTGAGCATGTGGGTTAACTCCGAAACGATCTCGACTGATTAAAACAAGACACCGCTAGCGTCAGCTGTTGCGTTCAACAGCACGGTTAGCTTGTGAAGCAGGGCCTCGCCTACCAAGGGCAGCCAGACACTACAGACAGACAGGGACAGTTTCAGAAGCAGCTAGCTAACGTTATTGAGCTCAAGTTTGAGAAGAAGCGGAGAACAGTGTCGCAATAATTGTCTGACTTAAAAGGGCTCTTTATTTCATGCCTCCAGTAAGCTATATTATTGTCTTTTCTTTCAATAACTGGTTTGACACCGCACGAAGCAGTCTCGACCTAATGTTAGCATGTGTGTGTTGGGAAGACTGAGGTGTGTGCAGCTGACCTGCCAGAAATAGCCCACGTCATGAGACATATAGTGCTGTGAGGGGATAACATGGCTTTGCCTCACAAGCTTCAGCTGTCTTTACTGTGCTTTGAGCAGGTAATGAAGCTGAAACATGACGGTAATAACTTAACTGTCGTGTCAGGGTTGATTTGTACTTGAGAGTGAGACTATTGTACATGTTGTATTCCTAGTGGATTAATGTGTGTGTGTGTGTGTGTGTGTGTGTGTGTGTGTGTGTGTGTGTGTGTGTGTGTGTGTGTGGCCTGAGTCTTGAGAAATACAGGCCGTGGCTTAAAGTATTGTAGTCTAAAGCAACAGCTGTGCAGTAAAGATAGATTGTTTATTGTCATTGCATATCACTACACAACGACATTAAGATGACATCAATAACTCACTTAGCAGCATAAAGTATGGTTCTAGTCCAGCTTAGTTTAGCCTTTCAGCAGCTCATTTATGGCCCTGGGGAAAAAAAGCTATTTCTGCGGTTTGTCCGCGCCCTCATGACCCTAAGCCTGCCTGAGGGTTGGGTGTCAAAAAGGATATGGCCAGGGTGTGTAGGGTCCGCTGTGATGCTTGCTGCTCTTCTCTGCAGCCTACTGGAGTATTCGTCCTCAGGGCTTGGGAGAGGAGCACCAATGATTCTCTGGGCTGTTTTTATCTACTGTAGAACATTTGATCCATTTCTGACAACCCCCTCCCTCCTCTGGCATCCCACATCAGAAGGTTTAAGTTTGGGTAACCAGCAACTCCACCAGACAAACATCAGTGTAAAAGCAGCCAGAACTAGGCAGGCTTCTTCACTAGAGGTCCTACCCTCAAAATACCCACAACTGACGCTCATAACACACAGCAATGCAGCGCATTAACCTTACACTCAGCACTGGAAAAATCCAGTGGTTTGGAACTGAAAGTTTAAGCTCGTTCACAATGTACTAGTGAATTTATTTTGAAGACTTACAGTTATCATGTGGACGCGCCGACAGTTTTGTTGTCATTACTTAGAATTCCTCATGGGGGAGACACAAACTATGCACTATAGCTTTAAAAGCTATTAAAAACACATATCAATATATTCATATGAAACAGATTTTTTTTTACTGTTTTACTTTTTATCTTTTCAGGCCAACAATGTTCTGGTCCGGCAAAATGTATCAGGTAAGTGAGCGTCTGACTAAGAAGACTAGACCAGCTGGATTTGAGAACCTCATCTATAATGCTACATCTAAAACTGCAGTCTTAATTTCCTTGACATAAATAAGCAAGCTCTATGAGTGGGTCATCCAAAGCTAAATAAGGGATGCTTGTTGAGTGACTGAGATGCCTTAGGAGCCCACAGGTGGTTAATTGCAGCTCCACTCATATATTGTGTTAAAGCCTCAGGAGGAGCAGTTGTTGATTTTCTTTCTTCTTATTCTCTTTTCTTTTTTCCTCTTAAGGCCTCCCTGTCTGCAGCCGGCTAGTTTACAGGAAGTCTCAGCCGTAAGTGCTCTCCCCATTCTGTTGTCTATCTTTGAATGCCACTCAGTAACAACGTCATGTTTAGAAACTTGTCAGAGGAAGATCTATTTATTTCATTCATGTATTGTAAACTGAGCTGTACCTGTGCAGTAAATATTGTCCTAAATAGGTTTTCTGTGGTGTAAACATGAAATGCAGTAATTTGGTTTGTACAATTGCATTAGTCTAAAAATACAAGTAATTTTGTTTTGTTTTCTTGACATTTTAGATGTGAATTTCCATCATTAGTGACTATCTCTCACATCAGATTCTTCAAGACATCTGCTGTTCACAGTATGTATTGCAACAATTCTTAATATTATGTAATGTATGTATTGAAGACCACTCTGCTCAGTGTTTAACTTACAGCAGCTGTTGTTTTTGTACAGGGGATGAGGTTGTCACAGTCAAAACTCCTGCGTTCGCGGAATCGGTTTCAGAGGGCGATGTGAGGTGGGAAAAAGGTTAGTATAAGTCGATATATCTTAGGCAAAGGTCGTCAGTATTTCATTGTATCACCAATGAGACAAATGTTTAAAGTAATCCTATTACTGCCCATGAAATGCATGCTCTGATTGTTTATGTTTTAGCTGTGGGCGACTCAGTGACAGAAGATGAAGTGGTGTGTGAAATTGAGACTGACAAGGTATGACCAAGAAATATCAACTCTGTTTTTTTATTTATTTTTCCTTAAACAGAGTATGAGAAAAATTATCTTCTAAAAAAAAAAAAAAAAAAAACATCTGTATTTTGTACTTCCAGACCTCAGTACAAGTCCCCGCTCCAGCAGCTGGCGTGATTGAGGAACTGCTGGTGCCTGATGGAGGGAAGGTAGAATCAGGCATGCCCCTCTTCAAACTCCGGAAAGGAGGTGAGCTTAGTTGAGCATCAGTTATCGTTTTATCACTAAGGTAAACAAATGTGTAGAGTACATTTTTAATATGCTGATGGCTGTGTGATACCGAAGTTTCAGTACCATTACAAAACTGCAAATGTTTTGATACTTTACTTTGTTGAGTAGAAAGGCAATTTTGTCTTATCACAGACTGCCTCACTTTACCTAATAATTAGTCTATTTCCACAACGTTCCACTTCCTGCATTGCTCCAGTGCCGCCCGAAAATTCCGCCAGATGTCCCTCTTTTTCGGCCATTTTCCGTTACCTTACCTGAAATTTGGTTAACTGCTCTTCAGATCTCTGCAGGTTTATAACACCTTTTTCTCCTTTCCCGGAATGCTGTGTGGACGTGCCAGACCCTCCTCCGCAGCGCTGGGGAGGAAGATCTGGCAATGCGAGACTACCTAATAATATACAGTATACAATTATCATAATTGGTTTTAAATGGATAACATTTGATGCAAGTTTCTTATGCTTAGTACTACAGACACAAATTGGTTGGTACAGTGTAGCAACAGTGTAGTAGTTCCAATGCAGTGCTTAGGTGGTGGAGCTGAGCAGACATCTCCATTTTTCGCCACGTTACAAATTAGCTGTAGCTGTGTGTTGCATATGCTGCTGAGAATCTGATTTTCAAATGTTATGAATCATGACAGCACTGACGCATACTAAGACAAAAATGTTGCATTTGTGTATCACATTTGTCCTTCTTTTCTTCGGTTTCCTCAGCGGTTGCTGCCAAAGCTGCCCCCTCCCCAGCTGCAGAGGCCCCGGCTGCAGCCCCTCCACCTCCACCACCTCCCGCTTCAGCCCCCAGTGCCATGCCTCCAGTCCCCCCAGTGCCACCACAAGCTGCCCAAGCCAAACCTGGTGTGTTTCCTTCTCTAGCATATATAAATCTACATGCTGCAGAAAACATTTATTTAAGATAAGATAGAGTTTTATTGTCTCGAAGGAAATTGGTCTTGGACAAACGAACAGTATCTGCTGTTTAGAGAATTCAACACAACCTAGTGTATACATACATACATACATACATACATACATACATACATTCATTCATTCATTCATTCATTCATTCATTCATTCATTCATTCATTCATACCGTACACAGACCGTTATCACTCTACATGGACATGCTCATGTTGCATGCAGAGCCCGCTACTAGTCAACAAAATTGCACACTCCCCGTTGTACAACATATCATAATAGTCCTCGTAATATGTGCCGTAACGGTAATCAGCCTTATCAACATAACATCCTGATAAAAGAAAAGTAAAAATGTACATGTGTGTGCTTAGGATAAAAGCAGCATTTCAGGAGTTAGGCTCTAGTTGGTTTGCCATTCAGGGCTTTGATTACTATTGTGTAGGACTTATCTGAGTAGGCCACCAGCACTGTTTTGTGGCTCTTAATGTCACATTCTGTCCTTCCCTCTTCATCAAGTTTCTGCCATCAAGCCCACAGCTCCAGCTCCAGCACCTCCAACAGCAGGAGGCAGAGGAGAAAGCAGGGTAACAAACGATGATGAGTGTTATGTGTGTTATGTTTTATTCATGTGTTGTTTCTTTCATTACAATAATATTGGAAATAACGAAGGATGTGTTCTCTCTGTGTCCAGGTGAAGATGAACCGTATGAGGTTGCGGATCGCCCAGAGGCTAAAGGAGGCTCAGAACACCTGCGCAATGTTGACCACCTTCAACGAAGTGGACATGGGGTGAGCCGCAGCAGCTTCTGAAAAGATTATTCCAACTTTCTTCATAGTATTTACGTCGGTCTAATGCAATGGTCTAATGTCTCATTACGATAATAGGATTTATTTGACTCAAGGGACTTCTGTCTTAAAAAGAGGTTTCCTCACTAAGCAAATTCTCTAATACTTTCTCCATTCTGCCTCAGCAATGTTCAGGACATGAGGAAAATCCATAAGGATGCTTTCTTAAAGAAGCACAATATCAAACTGGGTTTTATGTCAGCGTTTGTGAAAGCTGCAGCACACGCTCTGACTGACCAACCTGCCGTCAATGCCGGTAAGACAACACTGACTTACTTGCAAATTTTTTTTTTTTTTTTTTCGTTTAATATTGAACTTTCCCTAAAAGAGCTTTTTTTAAAAAAAAATAAATAAATAATAATGTCACCTAAAATAAATCCTCAAAATGTTTTTACTAGTTATTGATGATACAACCAAAGAGATTGTCTACAGGGATTACGTAGACATTAGCGTCGCTGTGTCAACTCCAAAGGTATGACTTTTGGCTCTATTAAACATTATATGTTATGTAATATTATATATATGTAAAATGTTTGTGTTAAAACTGTTGCAGCTAAATGCTCGGTAACATTGAGTACACCTGAATAACATGTATTTGTTTAGGGGCTTGTTGTGCCGGTGATCCGTAATGTTGAGACCATGAACTTTGCTGACATTGAGAAAACCATTAATGCATTGGGAGAAAAGGTAAAAAGCTTTGTGCAGTAGGTGTCCCAGATATTTGACCTTTTCAGACGGCTAAACACAATAATGGTAGAAAAACAACAACATCTGTGCTCTGTGCCTCAGGCTCGTAACAATGAGCTTGCTGTTGAAGATATGGATGGAGGCACCTTCACCATCAGCAACGGCGGCGTGTTCGGCTCCATGTTTGGCACACCTATCATCAACCCCCCCCAGTCCGCCATCCTGGGCATGCATGGAATCTTCGACCGACCTGTGGCCATCAATGGCAAGGTGAGAATTATGCGTCCATAGATGTAAGGTCGCAAAATTGTTTCTGCATTTGAAAAGAAACCATTCAATGAGCCGTAACGGTATGACTTATAAAACAGAGAAGAGTGACTTTAGTTTATCTACTTGGTTAACAAGTGTTCCTGGTACAAAAAAAAACTCAGATGGGGTGTGAAAAGTTTGTTGTGTGTTGTTTTAATACCAAAATTATTTAATGCCGCATGAAAAAAGTAAAGGTACGCCACATGGACTGGCAATGATCGTACATACTAATATGGATCTACTGGTTTTCCAAATCTGATGCACTCAAACGTGAGTAAACAATAAAACTGCTTTCTGCTTTGGCAGGTTGAGATCCGGCCCATGATGTATGTGGCACTGACATACGACCACCGACTCGTTGACGGCAGAGAAGCGGTCACTTTCTTGCGCAAGATCAAAGCGGTGGTGGAAGATCCACGAGTGCTGCTTCTGGACATGTGATGTTTCTAGCACCACATTAATCCCATTTTAAAGCTGCATTTGAAAGAAAAAAAAAATTAAAAATCACAAAACACGCACAAGTCATACAAAATCGCCTACACAACTATTGTTGTGTTTTTACCTGTTCAGTCAGACTGCCGGGAGGATGTTGAGGTTGTGTCCCAACGCTCATATGAAGCTTAAATACGTGGTATTATCTGGAGAGAATGGACTTTGGCTGGATTAACAAAGCTAAAAGATTGCTTGCCATCTTCTGTCGGTTATTGTTTTGCTACATTTGAATTTAGCAAAGAGAAAAGTGACATTTACGTTACACGTCTTAGGACAAATATTGGCACAACACAGGCTTTAAATGTTGAGGATAACTCTCATATGGTTGTTATTCTACTCATGTGCTCTTCAGATGGACGAATGACGAGTAGTAGATAAACACTCCCTGCGTCACTTTTGTGTAATCATGAAACAAAATGGCTTTTCCAGGCAACAGTTGGCTGCATGACTCTTTCTCCCCGGCTCGTTAGTTGGTGTTCCTGGGCCACTTTTTCCACATCAGGGCCAAGCGGAGCTCAATTAAAGTAGTTCAAGATGTTTTTAATGTTAACACAGGATTGAAAGAATTCCCTGTTTTGCTGCTAGTCATTGTTACTAGCAACAGTCTGGAAAAAGGAATCGGCGACTGGGAAACCAGGTTTTTGTATGGAACAGGCGTATACAGGTGCCATGTTTGCAGGTGACTCCAGTTATATTCCTGCTTAGCACAGTCATCATGTGGATTTTGTTTTTTAAATCTGTCTTGCAGATTGTTTGACCATCAAAGTCTAAAAATGTTGATCAGACTGTTACAAGCTGTTAGTGAATGAGACGCACGTGACCCGTGAACTCACTGTTTATAAGCAGAAACTGTACAAAACCCAAACCAAATACCATTTTTTATTTTATATATATATATATATATATATATATATATATATATATATATATATATATATATATATATATATATATATATATATATATATATATATATATATATATAGTGTGTGTGTGTGTATATATGTTAGTTTATTGTTACTTTGTGGGCAATATGTTGGGAGTAATCTTCAAATCGACAATTTGGCAGCAGGTTTTTATGTTGAGCTCCAATGTGAGATTTTCATTTTCATTGCGCTATCCTACCTATATATAATACTTGTATCTATTTAAAGAAACAATTTTAAACATTAAACATCTCAAGAGTTTTATGTACTAAAATTTGTCTTGCACATTTTCTTGCACAAACTTTTAGTCCATTAATTTTACTTCAATTGACTAATCCATTAATCGGCAACCATTCTGATAATCAGTTAATCGTTTATTTAATTCTTTTTGTCTACTATATTGTCTACTATATTGTCTTATATGATGTGTTTATAGACCAAACAATGCCAAGTGTTCACACTGCACCAGAGAAACTGTCGACTGCACATTTCAATTCAATTTTATTTATAGTATCAAATCATAACACAAGTTATCTCGAGACACTTTACAGATAGAGTAGGTCTAGACCACACTCTATAATTTACAAAGTCCCAACAATTACAGTAATTCCCTCAAGAGCAAGCAGTGCGACCAGTGCGACAGTGGCGAGGAAAAACTCCCTCTTGGGGAGAAACCTCGGACAGACCCAGGCTCTTGGTAGGCGGTGTCTGACGGTGCCGGTTGGGGATGCGATGAACAGTGGCGATAATAGTCACATTAATAATGGAACAGTGACTTCAAATGGTAGTCGTAGTAGTTCATGTCATATCAGTGCGCTGCAGGGCGTTACAGGATGTAGCGTGGCCCAGCAGAGTATGGATGGATGTAGCAGGAAGCAGCAGGGTTCAGCAGGACGCAGCATGACACTGCAGGGCACCGCAGAGCTTAGCAGGGAGTGCAGCAGGACCACGGCGACAGCTGCAACCAGGATCTTGGTGCCAACGTTCTCCAAGGAAATACGCTGGGTGAAAAAACATAAGGACTCCGGGGAGTAAACTCCCCAGAAGATGGGATTAATAACAAGCATTTCTGGGACGGGATGCACACAAATGGTAATAGAAAGGGAGAGCAGCTCATTTCACATTTCACCTTGAGTTTCATCTTCTAAGAACAGACTTTGTCTTTTTGAAAAGGACTCTGAATTATGACGACGGCAAAATAAAAGCATGACGCTTAGGCAGGGAACGTCTTCATGTCCGATCTTGGCTGAAGTTATTATTATTTTTTTTAACTTTTTGGGCATTTTAGCCTTTAATAGACAGGACAGCTGTAGATGGGAAAGGGGGAAAAGCGAGGGGGAAGACATGCAGCAAATGGCCGCAGGTTGGACTCGAACCCTGAGCTGCTGCATCGAGGACTGAGCCTCTGCATATGGGCGCCCGCTCTACCAGGTGAGCTACCCAGGCCCCCGGCTGAAGCATTTTATCCCGAGCCAAACCTATTTTACTCCTGAATTCTCTGCCACAGATGAATTCTGTGCCGAAGACCGATCTTCAAAGCGTCATCAGCCAGCCTACCGCTCGGCTCTTGAGAAGCCCCAAATAATGGGATCATCTCTGACAAAGTCTTAAGGGTTGCTTGGCCCTTTCTCCCACTTCACAAACAAAGGCTCAAGTGTGCGCAGCTGTGTATGATACCTCTCCACTATTTCTGTTTACTTTAATAATCACAGGGTACAATGGCTCCTAATGTACGTCTTTGTTTCTCTGCCTACACAAATGTCTGAACAACACTGTTTGGAGGAAAAGCACAGAATTCATTATCCGAACACAAAAAAACCAAACATTAGATTACCATGAGAATACTGGAGGTCCTAATGGGCCTGAATACAGCAAACAATGATACAAGGGTTCCTTAATTTAATTATTTACTTTTATTACCGCTCAAGATTCCATTAGCGCTTTTGAGATCATGTTAATTGGCAGCGTGTGCCAGTGGGTGCATAGACATCTGAAGGGTTTGTTGGCAGGTTTTTGTTTCGTCTTCAAAATTTGGCCAAATCTGTGCATTTTCAATTGGACTGCTCAATAAGATGTGGGTTTTAAGTCTTTGTGTCCATTTAGATGAAAGATGGCCCATTAGAAATTGGCAGCTAGCGGTTTGTTTTCATTAAGCCACATCAGAGAGATAATTTACCTAAATTATTCTGTTATTTTTTTCAATCTTTTAAATAGCTAATTATATCAATGTCATAAACAATTGTATTTTAGTCCAATTTGGAAAGTGTGTTTTGCGTTTAAGGTTATACTAATATCAACAAGCAAACCCTTTTCCTTTTAAGTTGTGATTGTAATTATATTGAGTTTACCCTGTAAAGTTTTAGAGTAGAGTATACTCTTTATTTAGTAGAGCATCTTCACACATTTTGAATAACCCTTGTAAAGCATGTACACATTCATTCAAACTAACATCCGGTTGTGTCAGAAAAACATGAAATTATGTCATTAGTTCCATTTAAATGAAGTAAAGTAAAACTTCCCCAGCAATGACTCACACTTTCTACATTACTGATGGTTGTGAGAGGCATCCAGGTCACTGAACGTTTGCCACACGAGGCTCATCCAAATAAGGTAAGTTTATAGGTTTTGATAATTGTATCATTTCTGAATAATTTAAAGTATTAAAATAACTTAGTTGGAGTTGTATTAGTATTGAAACACGGTCACAGAGTTGACATTTGCACACCTGAGCTACACAGCAAATGTTCTCCTAATAATTGCTGTTAACGTCTTATAGACCTGAGAAACCTAGGGCAGAGATACCTAAGTTATTGATTTTTGAAGACATAATCTAAATCCAACTTTATTAAAAACAAGATTGGAACCTGTGAATACAGGAACTAAAACTATAAACTACATATATTATTACATGTTTAAGGGGTGTTTACAGGTATACAGTAAGTAAGGTTCGTAGGCAGCAGCAAGTTAAAAAGAAGTTTAAACAACTGAATTCCACTTCAGTCAGTTGTCTTATTCTGTTATATTCTAAACACTGATCTGTTATGTTTGAATTTGAGATTGTTCAGATTAGAGTTATCTTCCTTTTATTTTACCGCTACCGCCTTCTGAGTTTAACATTTCCTCGAAGTGCATTAAAACTAATTGAATTCCGTGGAGCAACTACATTTCAGTTTGGAAGTCTAATCATAGTTTAGAGGGACTTCTGTTAAGGTTTTTTTTTTTTTATAGATGTGAGCCTTGTGCATGTACAAAAAATTATTATATATAATATTCTTAATAAATCTTATAATTTTGTGCAGTTAATTTAGAAGACACTCATCCCAGTGTGAGAGTTTCTACTGGCTAAATTTGAATGTACAATACTGTAATGTGGATTTAAATGCATTTGCCTGATCTTTTTATTAAGATGCAGGAACAAGGAGACAGAGGCAATGCTCACATCAGGGTAAGAACTTTCATCTTTTCACACGGACATTTAACAAAAAAAGATGTGTCTTTACAAAAAGCTTTTGAAGGTAAACTGGAAGGATAGATTTCCAGTTTGCTTATATGAATGGTAATGGTGGCAGTTGTCTGAATGAATCTTGTAGGGCCTGGATCTTGGGATCTCAGGCAACCCCTTGCCATCTATACCAGACATATTTTAAATGATGTGAAGGAACCGAATGCACTGTCTGGAGGATCCAGGAGAAGCTCCATAGAGGAAGATGATGACAATGAAGAAGAAGAGGAGACTTGGAGGAGTTTGCAACTCTGACGGCTACCACATCTCCTCAGAAAGTGATATTGACGTCATTGGCTTTGATGATGCCAATCCCGCTGGAGCTGACATGGAAGTCAACCACCATGTTGAAGAAGAAGAGTGTCTGGAGGATCAGGAGGGGAAAGCGACGACGACGACAAAGTAGGTGAAAGAAGCAACAAGATATATATTTATATATGTCCTCATGACCCACGATATTAGGTGTCAAGCCGTTTACACATGACTCAGTAAAGACGGTGCGTCCTGTCATTGTCTTCTCTGTGGTTACCACTGGAGCCACCAGACAGAAACAGATTGCACTGTTGGATATCACACCTTGAGACAATTCACCCTTAATAATCCTACCCTGCAGGGTCTGCATAAGTAATGCTTTACATGCATATTCATAAGCGTGCTGTTTCCTTTACAGGCTATTTCATTCAAAGCTAACCAATGTGGCGAAACAACTAGCTTGCATCTGGCCCTATTCTTTCTCTCCTCTCGGTCCTTTGATATGGACGCCAGCTCTCTTTTTCTTCCTGCTCTTGTTCTGTTGTCATACCAGAAGATTATTTTTGGATGGAGAGAATGAGGCAGAGGACCCTGTGGCCCAGGCGCACACACAGCTGGCAGCGCTCAGGTGGGTGCAGCTGGTTGGTGTCAGAGGTTCAAGTATTCACACTGGACAGAATTGGGTTGAGCTAAGGACTACTGTGGAAGGGGGAGTTATTAGGATACAACCGTCAGTGGTGCACATTACTATTGGGTTTGTGATGTCAGTTCCACCTCCTTATACTGTAAGTATCTACAGTATATTTTGCAAAAATGTGAAATTGTGAGATTTGTATGGCAAAAAAATGGAGTCCCTTCTGAATATCCAAAGTCCCATTTGTAGCATATAAAGAACAAAATCAAATAACAGACTCCATTAACTTTTATTTGAAGATGTGTCCTCTGTTATCCCTAATCCTCATCTTGGTGGTGCTGTACGTCTCTGTATCTATGACAGCTCAGCAAACTGACTGCAACAAAGAGAGACCAGTGTGTTCACAAAATCGTAAAGGTTTTGCAAAGATCCAGGACTTAGCCAAAAAATGTGAACATCGACAACATCTCAGTCCCTCCCCCCTTTCCGCTAAAGCCCAAAACGGTCTCCTAAGCCCCTCCCCCAACAAGGGAGAATGAATGCGTGTGCATGAGCAGTGATTGATACGCAGTTAGACACCTCCCCTGGCCATGATTGGTGCATCTGAACAGGGAGCGTTGGGTTTTTGCAAATCACACTACAGGCTGTAGGTGGTGCCAGAGGAGCTGGATTTATTTATTTTTTTAATTACCTGCTTCATGTAGTTCTACTGGAACATTGGGTCAGTTTCAGAAAATATGACAGAAAGTTAGTTTTATAAGTCTTACCTACTGCACCTTTAAGAGTGAAGGACAAACTACACTACACGGTCCATTGCATCTGAGCAATCTCCATGCACTGAAGACCGTGAGGCTCTACTCTACTCTAGAAAAAGCTTGTAAAATTACTATTTTCCAAGGTCAACAATGAACAAGAAACATGTTTCCCACTTAACCCGAGCAAGATTTATTCAGGTTTCAAAACCAAATAAATCTGAAATGATCTGATGGTTGTACACCACAAAGGTAAGTGGGAAAGCGTGTTTTATTTTTCAAGTGGATGACCTGGCCCTTTTAAAACTAAGCATTTTGGTCCACCACAAACCTGTTTATTTTCTTCTTCTCTTAAAAAGTTACTTCATGAAAAAAGTTACTGATTAAGTTTCTTCTTGACTAGCAGAAAAAAAGTACTTTTTGTCTGCAAGGTAAATATTGGATGACAGAACTATTATAATGAGCCTACATACACCAGTTCACAGACTAACCTGTAGATGATGGTGGCTGTGCATTTCTTGTCAAACATCCTGATCAACCACTCGAGCTGCCGCTGATCCAGAGGTATGTTAGCTGCCTGCAAGCATGACAACATCATTTTCTCCAATGCTCGTTCATACAACAGTGAATATCTGAATACTTCAGACCAGTTAAGTGATGAACGACATGTAATGACGTGATATTTTCAGTGTGACGTGAGAGATTGTTAGCCTGACCTTTACAGCCTTCCTGAAGGCAGCGGTGGAGACCTTCGTGGTTCCTTCTTTATCCAAAGCTTGGAAGAAATCCAAGATGCTCTCATTTCGCTCTTCAAGGAATTTCTATGAAAGTATCCAGATCATGTTTTCTAGAGTACACAAGCCTTGGGACTATTTCTGTAAATATTTTTGTATATTTTTCATAGATAATTTGTTAATATCCTAATCATAAACTGTATTCTGTCACCAGATCTCTCTGCCTTTGATCATGACCGCTGACCTGAAAGATCTGGAGGGCGGAGGAGTTCCTGGTGACAGAACTCATGGCGCTGTGTCGAACATCCAGAGCAGGACGCCCCTGACGGGCTTTTTCCAACAGCTCCACAAAGGCCTCGCAGACAAACACTGTCTGCAGAACACACAGCAAAGAAGTATACATATTCACAGAGACAAGATTCCTATTTAAATATGTGAGTTCATATGCGAAGGTGAAAATAGTTTTTTCTTCACTTACAGAAATATCAATCTCCTCCACGGCTGATTTCATGTTGTTGGTAATTGTTTTGAGCAGCGTCAGAGCGCCGATATTTGTCAGGGGGTTATGGGAGAGCTGAACAACACAATACAGACAGACCAAACCTTACATTTAACATAAATAAAAAATAAAAAATAGCAGTGCTCCGGGATTTACCCTTTTTTGTGCGCTCACCTTGAGGACCCTGAGGGTGTCGTTGGCGGCCAGGCCCTGGCAGAGAAGTGTCGCAGCCTGGTCGTCTATACTGTTACTGCTGAGGTCCAGCAGCACCAGTGTGCTGTTTTGTTTCAGTGCTTGACCCAGTGACTCTGCCTCGATGTGGCCAAAACCGTTCCATGACAGCTGGAGCTGCTTCAGAGTCGAGTTCACCTGGGGAAAGGACAATGACAAACGGCTATGATACCATTACACAGAGCAGTAAATATTCACCGAAGCCTTGT